>NC_030677.2:2182240-2482657 GCF_000004195.4 Xenopus tropicalis
TAGCAGCTTCTCCCTGTAGCAGCTTCTCCCTGTAGCAGCTTTTCCTGTAGCAGCTTCTCCCTGAGGCAGCTTCTCCCTGTAGCAGCTTCTCCTGTAGCAGCTTCTCCTGGGTCAGGATCCCTGCAGGTGTCTCATCTGGCAGCTCTCCCACTCACAGCAGGTATAGCAGGCGATCAGCAATCAGCAGTTTCTCCCTGGCACACACTTCTCTCCCCTTTTTATAGTCCAGGAAGGTGGTCCTCACAACATGTTGCGCCTTTCCTTATTGTAACTCTTTCTTGGCACATTCACTAAATTTGGCTGTGTATAGGCTTAGAAAAAACAGGAGATTTGTTGTTCTCTTGAATTATAGATACTGGAACTGGGATTTCAGCTCAGTGCCGCCACCTAGCGGACACTGAGGAGCACACCTCAAGGGGGTTTCCACTAGGAAATAATCACACACAGTTTGCAGCAATATTAAACTTTATATAACTTTTGAAATAGAAGGTAGAACAACTTTAGGGATAAATGATAATCCTGTCCGGAGGAACTTGCATAGTCTATCCACTGCTGCACAGTCTCTGTAGGTGCCCAGCCCCAACTTGGATCTGGATAGACCACAACCCTTAAATCAGTTCAGTCCCTTCCCCAAGAGCTCTGAAGTCCCCCCAGGTAGCTCTACCTGCTCTCACGTAGCAGGCAAACAAACAATACCTGTTCACTCCAGGGGACACACACAGAGATTCCACAGAGGACTTGTACACTCTGGCAGCCCAGCAGACTTTTATCTTTGCAGTCTGAACTCACAACACTTTGTACTGACTGCTCACTCTGGATCTCTCTTTCAACACTGGCAAACAACAGCAGGGGTTCCCTTTATCAACTGCTGGGCCTGCCCCAAGATTTTTGGCTCCAAAGCTTAGGCACACCTCTCCCAGACATGCACTGGGGCAGCCAGGCAATCGGGTCCCTCCCCAGTCTGTAGCTAGGCTGGATGATGTCACAGACTGAGAAACAGGGGACAGGGTTCGCTGATCCCCTACATTCTCCCCTTGGACAAACCAGCAACGACCTCGCTTGCCGTTCCCCCTTATACTCAAACAGTACAACACTCAACAGGGTTCCCCACAGTGGGCTTCCTTTGACTCAACCCCTCATCTCCTTGGGGGAGTCACTCTCGGATATGGAAGGCTCATAGTAGGACTTCTGTACTGTTGGGCCTTTGTAAGTCTTACAGTTCCGGGCCTGATGACCCATCACATGGCACTTGTAACATTTCCCTGGGAATCTCTTACGCCACCGGCTTACTTTACACAGTGTAAACTGGACCTCACCCTCACCAGGAAGAGGGCAGTTTGGCTGTATGTGGCCTATCCTGCCACATCGGTAACAATTTGGAGGTTTCCTTGTCTCAGTTGGGGTTTTGGCTCTCTCAGAAATTTGAGCCCTTAACTCTTCTATCTCTTTGCGAAGTCTCTTAGTTTCCTCCAACAGTTTTGCGTCAGCAGGGGACTTCTCTGCATGCCCTTGGGTGGAAGTCCTCCTCACCCTCACATAGGCATCAGCCTCCTCCCGCCGAACTCTCTCCATCAGAGCCACATAGCCAGGGGTTAGTGTATCCTGGTAGTAAGCTCTGATTGTCACAGCAACAGGGTCGCTATTCAAAGTCCCTCTCCTCATTTGGTGAATTCTCAGGGAATCCATTTCAGAGCTTTGGATTACCCCACGACTCACCAGCAGTCTCAGGCCTTGCTCCACCCGCACCAGATAGGCAGACAGGGCTTCCTTCTCCTTCTGGAAGGTAGAGTGGAAGTTGTGGAGCATCTCTGTAGTACTCACTACAGGGCCAAATGTCACCTCTAGGACTTCAATCAGGTCGCCTGAAGTAGCATCAGGGTGACTAACTAGGTAGGATTTCACCACATCCACAGCAGGGCAGCGAAGGCTCTCAAAGATCTTCCTTCTCATAGTTGCCTCAGGGCTGGTCCAATCTCTCACTGACACCACAGTGGAGTCTCTCCAACTCTCAAAGGCCTCCTCACCCGAGGGTACCGGATCTGCACCTGAAAACACTTTAAGTCTTTTAAAATTACCATTCCAGGCCAGCTGAGTCGGTTGGTCAGTCAGTTGTCCCAGTGCACTCAAAATATCAGGGGTATCCGGCTGGCCTCCTGAGCTATGCTGACTCCCCTTGGAGACAACGCTCTCACTGAATGGACCTTGCTATACTTGACTCTGTTCAGCTGATGAATCAGACAGTCTCTTATTGGGCAGCACACCTCCCGGTGCTGTAAATACAAACTGGGAAACAAGGGTGTCAACATGGGTAGTTAAATCATCTGCGTCATCAGAACTTTCAGCAGAACCCCGGCAGAATCTCGCCGTGACGCAGCCACTCTTGGTTGGTAAAATATTGGTTCCCCATCAAGGATTTCATAAACAGAACTTTCTTCTTGGCATCATGGGCCCCACAATAGCAACCCTTCCTTGGCACACTCACTAATTTTGGGCTGTGTATAGGCTTAGAAAACAGGGCAAGCAAGGTTTTGAGCTGTATTAAAAGGGGTATAGATTCACAGGAGGAGGGGGTTATTCTAGAATATGCTGTTCAGTTTTGGTCTCCAGTGCTCAAACGGGACATTATTGAGTTAGAGAGGGTCCAGAGAAGGGCAACTAAGCTGGTAAAGGGTATGGAAAGTCTCAGTTATGGGGAAAGGCTGGCCCAGTTGGGTCTGTTTACACTGGGGAAGGGGCGCTGAAGAGGTGACATGATAACTATGTATAAATATATAAGGGGATCATATAATAACCTTTCTAATGTTTTATTTACCAGTAGGTCCTTCCAACGGACACGAGGGCACCCACTCCATTTAGAAGAAGGGAGGTTCCATTTAAATATTCGGAAAGGATTTTTTACTGTGAGAGCTGTGAAGTTGTGGGATTCCCTCCCCGAATCAGTTGTACTGGCTGATACATTATATAGCTTTAAGAAGGGGCTGGATGGATTCTTAGCAAGTGAGGGAATACAGGGGTATGGGAGATAGCTCTTACCGTAGTGCAAGTTGATCCAGGAACTGCCATCTTGGAGTCAGGGAGGAGTTTTTTCCCCTCTGTGGCAAATTAGAGAGGCTTCAGATGGGGTTTTTTGCCTTCCTCCGGATCAACTAGCAGTTAGGCATTATGGTTGAACGTGATGGACGTATGTCTTTTTTCAACCCAACTTTGACTATGACTATGACTACTCTTGGTTACATGCTGTTCCAGTGCGGTTCCATCTTTGTAAAACCATTGGTTGTACTTTACCTTTATATTGCTTACCAGTTGTATTGGAGATCTCTCCCTCAGGGCACCAGACACAATCATAGCAGCACATATAAATCCCAGGCCTTGTTACCTTTCTGTAGCCGGGGACACAGCTCTCAGAGCACCAAGATATTGGCAACTAATCAAAAGAAACAGAAATTGCAAAAAGGTATGAGCAGTATTGAGGCCCAATGATTTGTTGTTGTAAATACAGATAAAATATTGACTAATTTTGAAAACCACAGCTTTATTCATACACAATTAAATGCAAAAAGTTTGCCAAGGGGAAGTAACCCATAGTGACCAATAAGATGTTTGCAACTGCTACCAGCTGATTGGCTATTGGCTAGGTGATTAGTATGACAACAAATTTTGCCTTTTATTACAAAAATGGTTTTGACTGATAGATATCGGCTAATCAGGGACTTAGTTCATGTAGACTGAAGTTTGTTTGTTAAACACATTATTGTTTTCCAAGAATGGGCACCAATGCTCCTAAAATATAGAATATTACATTACATTAACATTTATTTATAAAGCGCCAACATTTTCCACAGTGCTGTACAATAAGTGGGTTACATACATTGGACATACAGAGTAACATATACAGCAATCAATAACCGATACAAGAGGTGAAGAGGGCCCTGCCCAAAAGAGCTTACAATCTACAAGGAGAAAGGGTTGAGACACAAGGTGTGGGAATGGGCATGACCAGAGTTGTGAGAGGTGTGGCACAGGGTGTTGCTAAGCTAGATTAGGGTAAGCCTCTATAAATAAATGTGTTTTTAGAGATTTCTTGAAGGCAGAGAGATTGGGAGAAAGTCTGACAGTTTGTGGGAGCGAATTCCAGAGAAGGGGGGCAGCCCTTGCAAAGTCTTGAATGCGAGCGTGTGAGGAGGGAATGAGAGAGGAGTTGAGGAGCAGGTCAGTAGAGGAGCGTAACAAGCGGGTTGGATGGTACCTAGAGATGAGTTCAAAGATGTAGGGTGGGGCAGAGTTATGGACTGCTTTAAATGTGAGGGTCAATAGTTTGAATTTTATCCTGGATGGTAGGGGAAGCCAGTGCAGGGATTGGCAGAGTGGCACGGCAGGGGAGGAGCGGTTGGAGAGGTGTATGAGCCTGGCAGCAGTATTCATTATGGACTGGAGAGGGGACAGTCTTTGGAGGGGAAGGCCAATTAATAGGGAGTTACAGTAGTCCAGGCGAGATATTATAAGAGAGTGAATAAGAATTTTGGCAGCATCTTGGGTGATAAATGATCGGATTTTTGAGATATTTCTTAGGTGAAAGTGACATGATTTGATAAGTGATTGGATATGAGGGGTGAAGGACAGGGCAGAATCAAGGATAACCCCAAGGCACCGGGCCTGGGAAGATGGGGTGATGGTAGAATTGTTAACCGTTATAGATACCTCGGGAACAATGTGGGCGTTGGATGGGGGAAAGAGAACCAGTTCAGTTTTAGAGAGGTAGGAGGCAGGAAGAGACGCGAGTTAGAAGCTCTGGGTTGAGATCAGGAGAGGAAAGATAGATCTGCGTATCGTCAGCATAGAGGTGGTACTGAAAGCCAAAAGAACTGATTAATTTGCCAAGTGAGGAGGTATAGAGAGAAAATAGTAAGGGGCCCAGGACAGAGCCTTGGGGAACCCCGACAGAAAGAGGCAAGGGAGAAGATGATTCCCCATTGTAAGAGACACTGAAGGATCGATCTGAGAGATAAGATGAAAACCAGGATAAGACAGTGTCACGAAGGCCAAGAGAGCAGAGAGTCTGGAGGAGAAGAGGGGGATCCACAGTGTCAGAAGCAGCAGAGAGATCGAGAAGTATTAGTAGCGAGTAGTGTTTTTTGGCTTTAGCCGAAAGGAGGTCATTTGTTAGTCGGGTTAGAGCAGTTTCGGTGGAGTGTTGTTGTCTAAAACCAGATTGTAGGGGATCCAGGAGGTTATTGTCAGAGAGGAATAGCGTCAGTCGGTTGTATACTAGGCGCTCAAGCAGTTTGGAGATGAATGGGAGCAGAGAGATAGGTTGGAGGTTAGTAGGATTGGAAGGATCTAGGGAGGGTTTTTTCAGAATAGGGGTTACCAGTGCATGTTTCAGTTGGGAGGGAAAGATTCCAGTAGAGAGCGAGAGATTGAATAGATGAGTTAAGGATTTGATAAGACAGGGGTTGGCATTGCATAGAAGTTTGGTAGGAATGGGATCAAGCGGGCAGGTAGTAAGGTGGGAGGAAGACAGCAGTTTTGAGACTTCCTCTTCAGTCACTGGGGAGAAGGAGCCAAGAAGAGACTGGGGAGCATGTAGGGAGGGAGGGGAATGGTTATGGGGATTTAGTTGTGCAATGTCACTTCGGATGGTGTCAATTTTATTTTTAAAGTGCTCAGCAATAGCTTGAGCAGTGACTGAAGCACACGGAGGGGGCGGAGGAGGGGACAGCAGAGAGTTAAAGGTAGAGAAGAGTTGTGCAGGTTTTTTAGAGAGGGAGTTAATAAGTGCAGTGAAGTAGGTTTGTTTAGCTTGGCAGAGGGTGGTGTTGTAGGAGAACAGAGCAGATTTATAGCTGCAGAAATCTGACTCTGACCTTGATTTGCGCCAGCGGCGCTCAAGTGCACGTTTTTGGAGGGATTTGGTATGAGCAGTGTGCCAGGGTTGGAGTGGTTTGGGCCTCACGCATTTAGTCTTGGCAGGAGCAAGCTCATTGAGGGCAGTGGTGAGTGTGCTGTAGTAGACAGAGGTAGCCTGATTAGGACAAGAGACAGGTTGGATGTTAGAATGAAGAGAGTCAAAGGTAGAAGAGAGATGTGACGTGTTTAGGGATTGCAGGTCTCGGTATGTGTATGTTTGGGGGGCAGCAGAGGGTGTAGAGGGAGTTAGCGAGAGGTGAAATGTGAGCAGATTGTGATCAGAGAGGGGGAAAGGGGAGTTAATGAAGTTGGAGGTAGAACAACATTTTGTAAATATAAGATCCAGGGAGTTTCCATTTGAGTGAGAATGGGAGTCAGAACACAGAGATAACCCAAAGGAGGATGTTAGTGAAAGGAGTTTAGAGGCAGCCGGGGCATTAGGATTGTTAACAGGTATGTTAAAGTCACCTAGTACAATGGATGGGGAGTCAGAGGAAAGGAAGTAAGGAAGCCAGGCAGAAACGTTGTCAAAGAATTGTGAGGTCGGTCCAGGAGGTCGGTATATGACCGCAATGCGAAGCGAAACAGGGGAGAAGAGCCTTATAGAGTGAACCTCAAATGAGGAAAATGAAAGAGAAGGAGGAGGTGGAAGGACTTTAAATGAATAGCGGGGGGAGAGAAGGAGCCCTACCCCACCCCCTGCCCTGTTTCCAGGTCTGGGAGTGTGAGTGAGGTGTAGCCCCCCAAAGGGCAGAGCAGCAGGTGAGGCAGTGTCAGTAGGGGAAAGCCAGGTCTCAGTTATTGCAAGTAAGTTAAGTGATTTAGCGATGAAAAGGTCATGGATGGAGGTGAGTTTGTTGCAGACGGAGCGGGAATTCCAGAGGGCACAGGAAATGTGAATAGAGGCTTTGGGTATAGGGGTAAGGGTCCTGTACTTCAGAGGGGTACAGGGTGGGTTTGGGGAACGTGTCCCTAACAGAACAGGGATGGGGTAAGGGCCAGGGTTGGGGGAAATGTCACCAGCAGCGAGTAACAGGAAGGAGAGGAATGCAAGGTGAGAGCGGGATTTGTATGTTTTTGTTTTATGTGAGGAGAAAGAGTTAACTGGGGTTACGGAGCAGAGGAATTTAAAGACTCCATGTGCTGAGAGGGAAGGAGAGGAGAGAGGCAGTGATGGTTATACCTTTCTGACAGGATGGAGGGTGCGGCTGGAGATGTTTTAGGAAGCATGAAAGTGCAAAGAGGAGGAGGGCAGGATAAAACATTTTGGGATAGGAGATAACAAACTACCATGAACAAGCAAAGTTGTTTTCTTGAGATTCCAAGTTGTTCAGTGTTGATTGGAGTTAGTTTGTAGCCTTGTCAGTGCCTTGTTTAACTGCCATTCCCTTCTTCCTAGCACTTGTGAAATATTAGCACTTAGGAAATGGTAGCACCAGTGCCTGCCCCTGACAATATATAGAATATGTGGTTGGGTTTGATGGATTTGTGTCATTTTAAATCTCAGCTTCTATTTTCCTACATATATAACTGTATCATGGGAAATCCCATCAGGGTGTTGGTAGGTACGACTGGGTGTAAGATTAACCCTTAAGTTACACACAGTCACACACACTTGTATAAAACAACACCCTATAACTAAACATGAGGATAGGAAGCATTTGGCTTCTGACCTTGTTGTTTGGAGTTTTCCATCGTATTTTTTCTTGTGTTAATGTTAATCTTTGGGCCCAGGGTATATAATTTCCAACTGTGTTCCAAGTCCAAGTCTTATTAAAATCGCATTGTGGATTCACAATCTCATATTCATAAATAAAATCCCCTTTTTCAGTAAAGGATAAGGCAGGGCTTCCATCACTTGTATAGGAAACATTTCTCAGATATTTATGTAACTAGAAAGTACAACATACAAAATGATTTGCAAGTAGTATTCTCTGAGTAAAGTAGGCAGTAAACTACAATAAACTGATAAAGGATTAGGGGCCTGAGCGCCTATACCTCACTTACCCCACAGGTTGTTGCATTTCACTCCTACTCAGGCCCCCCCATCTCTAGTGAGTTGCAGAACTAAATCTCGCAGGGGTTGGTGTTACCGACACAATAACAACTATAATGTATGATTTACTAACCCTAATCCAAGATTGTAAAGAGACATATCAAAGGGACACTAAACCCAACAATAAAGCTGTCCCACTGCGCCCCCTAGTTCTCTATATGATGAAAAACATAATTACACATGGAAACCAATTCACCAATGAGAATTCTACTGACTGAAAACTTAATTCAAGATGCAAGAGAAGTGACCAGTGAGAATGCTGATTCCCAGCACTGTGTCAGGCCCCTTGCTGGTACCTTACATATAGAGATAATGATGGCATTTTCTCCCGTCATTATATGGCACAGGAATCAGACATGGGGATAAAGGGACAGACTTGTTCAGTGCTGGGAAACTGTGCTTATTGCTCCCAACTCCAATTGCAGGAACAGAGAACATGAAGTCAGTTTTACACAGTTCTTTTATCAGTTGGTGAATTTTCTTGCATCTGTAATTATATTTTTGGCAACTTTTATAGCAAAACTAGGGGGCACAGTGGGACAGCATCATGGTTGGGTTATAAAACCCCTTCAAATTATTCTTTATTGTCTCTGTTTAGTATTTTGGCAAAACACCCAGGTGAGGACTGAAACATTGATTTGAATGTTTGTCCCTGTGTGCATCAGCCTTCTATTGTACTTCTATTGTACTGTTTGCACCCAGGCATGTGACCAAGCAAGTGTGTGCCCAATAGATATATATATATATATACACACATCTGGGTAGAGAGGAGCACAACCTAGGCTGGATTTAACACTCAAAAATAGTGTCTGGACATGGTGAGACAAAATGAGAACATTTTCTGGCTGCAAGAGGGGTGGGTGAAACAATCAGATCAGCTCAGGGAGGGTATCGGAGGGTATATCAAGGGAAGATTCACTTGCTTGCTTACCTTGCCAAAAAAGTGGATCTTTACATGCATGGCCAACTTTAGTTACTCCTTTATACAATTGTTTGAGTCCATATTATTATCCCTGTGCCCTAAATGCTCACCCACAATATTGCTTGAGATAAGTTCTGTATTATTAGTTATTCCCAGACCCAAAAGAGTGTCTGTCCCAGTAAGTTCCTTAACTGCCTGAAATAAATTGTTGTTATCCAGCATATTAACCCGAGATGTAAATATGAACTTTTTTTGTGTGACCACTGGAACAAACTAGGACTTGCAGAACTGGAAGGTGAACCACTGATTTCATTTTTGCAAGCTATCAGAGAAGAGACCTATGGAGAAAGTTCTGATTGTACTTTACATTAACTACACATTTCCTCTCTTCTTCATCCATTAATGATGGAAGGTTTAAAGTAATGACAAAGGCCATGGAATAAGGGAGTTGGTTTGTGTATCAGGTAAGAATCCCATGATGCAAGAATAACTAACTACTAGTAATACAAACAATCCAGTTTACCTGGTAGTTATACATGTGTTTGTACTGGGAAGTTTGCTTGGGAAGGGAGTTCTGCATATGAGTCAGTGCAACAGACATTATTTCCACTGCATTCATCAGACTGGCAGAGTGATAAGGGACTAGATAAGCAGGAAGATCTGTAAGTTTTTCCTTTCCAGAGCAATTATAGAGAAAACGAAAAATAAATTGATGGTATTCATTTTTAGATTTATCTTTTGAAAAACAGCAAAATTTCCACAACCAGATATTTTCAAGTAAATTGTCTTCTGGGTAGTTTGATGGTTTGTAACTGTCTGAGAACTCTTTGAATCTGGGGACAAATTGATCATTTCTTCTTTTCTGCATGAACAGCAAACTCCCATGTAATAGTTTAGAAACAAAATAACTCAAAACATCTACTTGATTTAACCATTTAGATAAAAAGATAAATGTTTTGCCTCTCAAATCATTCAATTCGGGCCTTGTTAATTGCAAAGTGCTTGAACCCACATCCCCACAAATAATAATGACACTGGCTGAATAAAATTTATTAATCTTATTTTTCAATTCACCGATTGGAAGCTTTTCCCAGACACTTATTGTGAATGCAACACAGATGCCTTCTCTAGAGAGATGTTTTATCAGTAGTTGATGATCTCTGTACCCGCTGTAATCATCAGATCTAAGAATCCCAATCCAGTTCCAGCCAAAATATTTCAGTAGTTTGCACAAAGCAATATATTCCCCCTCCTCACTCTGTACTGTCCGATAAAAGTATGGGAACGTGACTCTGTCACTGAGGGAAGGGTCTGTAGCTCCGTAACTGATCTGTAAATAAGATGAAACATCACCTGCTTAATGCTAAAATATTTATTTTCTCATAAATTTACTAACGTAACCAAGATCCAGAATTACTCCCAAGCTGGTTTGGTGCCCACACTTTCTGTACTACAAATAACCGAGTGGCTCTGAAAAAAAGCAGAACATATAAAATATAAAAATAAGACCCTAGTATTCCAGGTACTGATAGTAAAAAGGAAACCTATTGTGTGAAAAACAAGAATGTGCCAGTGCATTATACACTTTTAACCCTTTCACTGCCAGCCATTTTGGTCAAAGCGGAACTTGTATTGCCAGACAGTTTTTGAACATTTTGCGCTGTTTCACTTTAGGGGCCTTTCCTCGGGGGGTTACCCAGGAAAACAATATATCATTATTTTCAGGACAACCTAAGCTTTCAAAATGTGGTAGAATTATTGTGTAATTCCAATTCTGTAACAAGATATAGGCTTCTAAATGTCTAAAAATGAAAAAAAAATTAACATTTTCCATAATATAAACACATACTGTATACCGGAAACAAAAAATATTTTATGCATGAAAATGCAACTGATTTGAAAAATCTCATGTCTCCTGAACGTGCCATTACAAAAAATTCATAGTTTTATTTCTCAGGTCAAAAACTCCCAGCAGTACACTACCAAATTCCCAAAGCACTGCTCCAGAAAGCTGCATACTTTGGATTTCAAGGCCAAAAATTCCACTAACAGAAAGTTTATCCTAGAAAATTATACATTTTTGGAAAGAACAGATTCTGGAGAATACAGAATAGGCACAACTGTCTGTCTACTCCAAACTATCAAGTCACAATGCTTTTGTAAAGTTATTGGTTTTTATCAAAATTTCTGACATCACTTCAAAGCTTCCAGTCTATAGTATCCCTCTCCTACAGGTCATAAAGTAACCAAATAAAACACCCTAAATATGAATGCCAGGAGTCCACTGAATAGTTTGATGCCCAATATGTATAGGTTTACCTAAGTATGTGGCATGTAGGGGCCCCAATGGGAACATACCCCCATATGATCTATAATTTGTGTCATTTCAGCTTCAGCAAAATCGACACATTTACATCATTATATGTGGGATAAAGCTAGTAAAAAGTACACTCACCCCAGAAAGTCATATATTTTTGGAAAGTACACATTCCCCTGAATCTAAAATGACCCATGACTTTCTACTCCAAAGTACCAAGCCACAAAACTTTTCTAAAGTTAGCAATTTTGATGACATTTCCAAAAATCCCCTCAGAGCATCTTAAAAAAACAGCCCTTTCTACACCAAAGTACCAATCTGCAAAGCTAGTGGTTTCTATGACATTTCAGAAAATTGCCTAAATATGTTGCAATTTGCCGCATTTATCTCACACAGTTTCTTGCGTACAAAGGCAAATCACCCCAAATAGGAACACCTAAGGCCTACTGAACAGTTTGATGCCCAATATGCATAGATATACCAAAGTCTGTGGTATGTACTGAACCCAAAATGAAAATAGCGCATATGGATTTCTCGCCTGCCAACTCAGCTTTTGCACACAGAGCCCCCTGTCAGCGTATTATGTGCAGTAACCCCCCCTAACTATACAGAGCCCCCTGTCAGTGTATTATGTGCCGTAACCCCCCCTAACTATACAGAGCCCCCTGTCAGTGTATTATGTGCCGTAACACCCCCTAACTATACAGAGCCCCCTGTCAGTGTATTATGTGCCGTAACCCCCCTAACTATACAGAGCCCCCTGTCAGTGTATTATGTGCTGTAACACCCCCTAACTATACAGAGCCCCCTGTCAGTGTATTATGTGCTGTAACACCCCCAAACTATACAGAGCCCCCTGTCAGTGTATTATGTGCCATAACCCCCCCTAACTATACAGAGCCCCCTGTCAGTGTATTATGTGCCGTAACACCCCCTAACTATACAGAGCCCCCTGTCAGTGTATTATGTGCCGTAACACCCCCTAACTATACAGAGTCCCCTGACAGCGTATTATGTGCCATAACCCCCTCTAACTATACAGAAAATCCCAGAAAACCATATATTTTTGGAAAGTACATATTCTGATGAATTCAAAATAGATAAAGTCATTTTCTACACCAAAGTACCACATGGCAAAGCTATGCAAAAAACAGATTAGGAACACAAGTGCAATAAAACCACAAAAATTGACTAATCAATGAAACACCAAAATAAGTCACACGACAGCGTGATTATTGGTTAGAATATCTGATCCAATAGTCACGCTGTCTAAATACAGTTTTTAGGGAAAAACTAATGACAAAGGAGAAAAATGCATAAGTAAAAAAAAGTGTTTGTGAGTGTTTGTATATACACAAACTAAAAGTTGTGTGATATTGTATAAGTGTGTATATGAGTGTATATGTGTGCTAAAGTGTGCAAAATAACAGTGCTTAATTGTGTGCTGTATGTGTAAATGCATGTAAATGTAAGTGTGTGTAGTAGTGCAAATGAAGGCAATAAATGAACTCTGCACAAGGTCCCTCCAGGACCCCTCCATTCGATCAGTGCATCAGGTAAGTACCTTCCTGGAGGTAGATGGACGCACCGATGGCATGGAGGGGTCCTGGAGGGACCTTGTGCAGAGTTCATCACACAGCAGTAAGTGGGCGGCACTGGAGGGGGAAAGGAGTGGGAGAAGCAGCAGATGCAATTGCACCTGCTGCTAGTAGGTTGGTCCTGCGATGATAGACATGACAGCAGGACAGACATGACAGCCCACCATGCTTGTTGCCCAGGGGGCTGTCATCGCTCTAAACTCTCTGCAGAGGCAGCACATGCAACCTCTCCAGAGAGATACCTTAATTTGCCAAACAATGTATGGCATACGTGCTTGGCAGATAACGAATATTTCTGCAAGCACGAATACCATATGTGGTTGGCAGCAGAAAGGTTCATTGTTTCCAGAATTTTTTTCTGTGGAATAAATTTAGTGATAGTTGGATTCACCACAGTACATCTTGTAACTGTAACTGTGATATTTACTCTTTTATCTCCCTAATTTTTTTGAATGGGCAGGAAGATACCTGTTTGATTCAGAATGTTTGTTTTATAATAGTGAAAGAAGTTTGGACATGGCAATCCACCGTGTTTCTGGGGTTTGTACATCTCTGACTGAGAGATTCTGGGCCTTTTATTTTGCCAAATAAGTTCATTACCTGCATTTAGCCTTCCCAACCATGAGATATACATAGGCTTCCAACTTGCCAATTCTGTTTTAATGACATCACTTAACTTGCTATTGTTTTCTTTATAAAGTTGACTGACTTTTGCTACTTTCTTTTTTTCTTACTTTTCTTTTCTCTATTCTTTCTTTATTGTACATGTTATTGTATCAATCTTTATAATGAAATATAAATAAAAATAAATTGTTTAAAGGAACAGTAACACCAAAAAATGAAAGTGTATAAAAGTAACTAAAATATAATGTGCTGCTGCCCTGCACTGGTAAAAGCTGTGTGTTTACTTCAGAAAGTCTACTATAATTTATATAAATAAGCTGCTGTGTAGCCATGGAGGCATCCATTCAAAGGAGAAAAGGCACAGGCACATAGCAGATAACAGATAAAACACTATTGTATTCCACAGAGCTTATCTGTTATCTGCTATGTAACCTGTGCCTTTCCTCCTTTTTTCCAGCTTGAATGGCTGCCCCCATGGCTACACAGCAGCTTATTATATAAATTATAGTAGTGTTCCTGTAGCAAACACACCAGTTTTACCAGTGCAGGGCAACAGTGCATTATATTTTATTACTTTAAAGCGAATATACAACTGATTTGGAAAGTTCCATGTCTCCTGAACGTGCCAATACCAAATATATATAGTTTTATGGAGATTTCTCACTTGTATATGTCAAAAACTCCCAGCAGTACACTACCAAATTCCCAAAGCACTGCTCCAGAAAGCTGCATACTTTAGATTTCAAGGACAAAAATTCCACTAACGGAAGGTATATCCCAGAAAATTATACATTTTTGGAAAGAACAGATTTGGGGGAATACAGAATAGGCACAACGGTCTGTCTGCTCCAAACTATCAAGTCGCAATGATTTCCTAAAGTTATTGGTTTTTATCAAAATTTGTGATTTTTTAAAAAAATCGCTTCAAAGCTTCCAGTCTATAGTATCTTATCTCCTAAAGGTCATAAAGTAACCAAATAAAACACCCTAAATATGAATGCCAGGGGTCCACTAAACAGTTTGATATCCAATATGTATAGGTTTACTTAAGTATGTAGCATGTAGGGGCCCCAATGTGAACATACCCCATATGTACTGTCATTTCTGTCATTTCAGCTCCTGAAAAATCAACACATTTACATCATTATATGTGGGATAAAGCTAGTAAAAAGTATGCTCACACCAGAAAATCATATATTTTTGGAAAGTACACATTCCCCCGAATCTAAAATGGGTACCCATGTCTTTCTACTCCAAAGTACCAAGCTGCACAGCTTTTCTAAAATTAGCAATTTTGATGACATTGCCAAAAATCCCCTCAAAGCTTCCACTTTGCAGCATCTTATCTCCCACATAGCATTAGGTACCAAGATAAAACACCCTAAATATGAACACCAGGGGTCCACTGAACAGTTTGATGCCCAATATGTATAGGTTTACCTAAGTATGTGGCATGTAGGGGCCCCATTAGGAACATACCCCCATATGATCTATCATTTCAGCTCCTGCAAAATCAACACATTTACATCCTTTATGTGGGATAATGCTACAAAAAAAGTACACTCACCCCAGAAAGCCATATATTTTTGGAAAGTACACATCCCCCCGAATCTATAATGGGTAAACATTTCTTCTTGCTTCAAAGTACCAAGCTGTAAAGCTTTCCTAATTTTGCAGATTTATATGACATTTAGAAAATCACCTAAAAATGTTGCAATTTGCCGCATTTATCTCACACAATTTCTTGAATACAAAGGCAAATCACCCCAAATAGGAACACCTAAGGTCTACTGAACAGTTTGATGCCCAATATGCATAGATATACCAAAGTCTGCGGTATGTACTGAAAATGTAATGAAAATAGCGCATAAGGATTTCTCGTCTGCCAACTCAGCTTTTGCACACAGAGCCCCCTATCAGTGTATTATGTGCTGAAACTTCCCCTAACTATACAGTGACCCCCACAAAACCATATATTTTTGGAAAGTACACATTCTGATGAATTCAAAATAGGTAAAGTTATTTTTGTACACCAAAGTTACACCTGGCAAGGCTATGCTAAAAACAGATTAGGAACACTTATACAGGGATAAAATGTGATAAAACCACAAATATTGTGCAAATCGGTGAAACAACAAAATAAGTCACATGACAGTGTAATTAGTGGTCAGAATATCTGATCCAATAGTCACGCTGTCAAAATAAACAGTTTTTAGGTAAAAGAAACTAAAAACAAAGTGGTAAAATGAAAAAAACAAAAACAAAAAAACAAACCAAAAAAAACCCCAAAGTGTTTGTGTATACATGTGTGTACATGTGTAAAAGTTGTGTTATAGTGTGTAAGTGTGTATATGAGTGTAAATAAGTGTATAACAGTGTGAAAAATGAAAAAAAAACTGCTAAAATGTGTGCTGTAAGTGTGTGTAAATGTATGTAAGTGTGTATAAATGTATGTAAATGTGTGTCTAAGTGTGTAAATGCAAGAATAAAAAAAAAGTCCTTACCTGTCCTGAAGACCCGATCGCTCCTCTTCAGTGGCGTCGGTGCTGGGGGGGAAGTAGGAAGCAGCAGACGCGATGCGATCACGTCTGCTGCTTCCTGGAGGGTCCTGCGACCCGATCGATTGCAGGACCCTCATGACAGCCCCCCTGGCACATTGCCCAGGGGGGTTGTCATTGTTAGAAGCTCTCATACGTCGTTGGCAGTAAAAGAGTTAAATTATGCATTGTGTTGTGTATTTATATACTAGCTCTTTTCACATCATGATAAATAGGTCCCTGTCAACCTAGTGGTACAAATCTTCTATATAACCTTCAGTATAAGTGGGGTGTAAGTTACAAAAAAGATTATTACATTTCTTTACCACATTTTCCTTTTTGGCAAATTCATTAGCTGCACAATTACAGCCAAAACTGACTCAAGCTTTATGTTCTCTGATTGAAATACACTTCTAGCACCTTCATTGAGATACAAAATAAGAAGTTTTAGCAAATAAAACTAGGTTTCTCACCTGGGAATAGCCCAGCACACCCAGAATCAATGCCATAGATATAGTTGGTTGAGTCTCTAAATCCCCAATAAAGCCAACAACGTTTCTCATTGCTCCACAGGAATAATTAGGAACTGGTTCCCTGGTACCAGATAAAATCTTAAATACGTTGATCAGAGCCCTTTGTGAGGCTCCACAGGAATCATGTATATGGTATCCCAGGGTCACATTGGGTAACCTTGATGGATTATCATTAAGTTCCTTGACAAGGAAGAGAAACTCCACCAGATAACGGTACTTCTGGGGACTTGGTCTGGGGAAAGAAATCATAAAATTCTTCTCTAGCTGCTTGTATCTAAAGCACAATTATATTTCTTCAATCTAAAAGTGATATAAAAGTTTCAAACAAGCACATATAGACCTTCCTCTCTAACATGAAAATATTTGAAATCTAGAAAACAAAGGCAGTGCACAGGAGTGCCATATCTAGAGAAGTTACCCAGACTGAGAGCCCTGTGAGCAGGTACCAAAGGCACAACCTGCTCAGGCAGGATAAATGGGTCACACAGTAAAAGGAATAATTTGTCAGCCCCGGATGAAAAGATGAAATTCTGTTGGAAGATTGACAAATTACAGTACAAGTTACCCAAAACTTATTTCCATTTATCCACAAGATGAAAACTGACAAGGCTAGTAGAGGCAGAGGATAGGACGTCCCTTTACTAACAGCAAACCCCTTTAAGTAAAGTTAATACTATGAGACTCCAAGTGACTAAGTATCAAGACACTATAGCTAGAGGCAATCTAATGGGAGGGACACACAGGAACGTAAATATAAAGGAAGCAGATCCCATAACTGTTGGGGGTGCAAGCAGGGTACTGACTTATAGGAGGAAACAAGCCTCACTCACTAGATGCTTCCATTATCTGAAGTCTAAACCAGCTACCTATCTGGTATGCAAGGAAAATAAGTATTCTGAACACCTTATAACCAGAAATTAGAAAAACAGACCCATAACAAGTCTGCCTTCTATACAAAGAGCAGAAAATCTGACCTCTAACACCCTATGGTGCTCCACTTCTGGTGGCAGTATGAACCAAATGACTCCTACCCAGCACATTTAGCCTGAACCAAACATACTTTCATAAGATGGCAAATCTATCTGCCAAAAGTACTTATATGGCTCAGGCTGAATAACCATCAATGAAATACAATAATATCAGCAATATCTAATATCTAAAAGTCACTCTGTTGGTTGATGGACTTCCTATGACCAGAAAGCTGAGGTCTAAAAAAATGAACATTAATACAAAAATAAAACACTGCAATACCAGGCATGCCAGTGGGTCTTAATTTGAACAACCTCTGAAAACTTCCAGAGAGACCTAATGTCTGTGCGGACACTGTCTCTATCAGACACCATGCCATATGAATGTCCTTAGCATGACAAATACAGATCTACATTGTCAAACCGGTCAATGAAATATATCAATTGAGGCTCTACCCAGAGAAAAGACTCAGCAGACCTAAAGTTGAGGTTCAACAGCAGGTCTCCAGAACACAATCCAGATAAAATTACCTCTATATAAAGCATTGCATCAGCCTGCCAGCCAAGTGACCTACATACATTAGGGCTAGTGGTTTCAGGCAAGCAAATAACCAGAGCTCAGCACACTGAACAGAATAGAGACATTGCATGACAGATCCGTGAATGATGTCCATTAGCGCTAATGGTTCAAATGAGCAAATAACTTAGCTAGAGCTCAGCACCAACACAGATCAGAATAGGAATGCATACTCTGGTGCTTCTTATGCCAGGCCACAATCAGGCCCCTGATAGGTCACCATATTGCAGGACATCAGGTTCACATACATCACTGCCACCAGATGCCTTTTGAGCAGATTGGGAGGGCACACAGATAGGGGGACAAGCACTTGTCACCAAATGCCCTGACAGCAATACAGGAAGGCAACTGAATCACAAGCAGACATGGCTACCAACATTGCACTACAGTGCCCTACCTGATCCAGGAGCTGAAATACAGAAGACTAAAAGATATGAGGTAATGTGCTGGGGAACAAAAAGGTCCCATAGCCCAAAAACCTCTGTCCTTAGGACACATTATGGGCAGGACTAATGCTTTCCCAAGTTAAAAAGAAAATGTTGCTTCCAATGGGAGCAAAGGCAAAAGGAATGGAAGGAGGGTTGTGTTGGTTGCATAAACATTTTCCTGCCAACGACGTATGGGATACATTGTGGCAGGAAAAGGCTTTAACTGCCAACGACGTGTCTCATACATCCCCGCGTTCTACTTCGTGCTTCCCCCAAAGCGCCAGCCCACTGACACCAGAACTGAAGCAGAAGGACCAGGACTGCGATCCCTACATTTGCACTTATACACACTTACAGCACACAACTTTTACACATGTACACACAAACACTTTTAAAAAAAATTTTGATTATTTTGACAGGGTGACTATTGGATCAGATATTCTGGCCACTAATTACACTGTCATGTGACTTATTTTGTTGTTTCACTGACTTGCACAATTTGTGTGGTTTTATTGCTTTTTATCCCTGTATAAGTGTTCCTGATCTGTTTTTAGCGTAGCTTTGCCAGGTGTAACTTTGGTGTAGAAAAATAACTTTACCTATTTTGAATTCATCAGAATGTGTACTTTCCACAAATATATGATTTTCTGGGGGTCTCTGTATAGTTAGGGGAAGTTACGGCACATAATACACTGACAGGGGGCTCTGTGTGCAAAAGCTGAGTTGGCAGGCGAGAAATCCATATGCGCTATTTTAATTTTGGGGTCAGTACATACCACAGACTTTGGTATATCTATGCATATTGGGCATCAAACTGTTCAGTAGGCCTTAGGTGTTCCTATTTGGGGTGATTTGCCTTTGTACGCAAGAAATTGTGTTAGATAAATGCGGCAAATTGCAACATTTTTATGTGATTTTCTAAATCTATACATATTGGGCATCAAACTGTTCAGTGGACCCCTGGCATTCATATTCAGGGTGTTTTATTTGGTTACTTTATGACCTGTAGGATATAAGATACTATAGACTGGAAGCTTTGAAGCGATTTCTTAAAAATCTCACAAATGTTTTTAAACATCAAAACATTTAGGAAAGCATTGTGACTTGATAGTTTGGAGTAGACAGACAGTTGTGCCTATTCTGGATTCCCCAGAATCTGTTCTTTCAAAAAATGTACAATATTCTGGGATAAACCTTCTGTTAGTGGAATTTTTGGCCTTGAAAACTAAAGTATGCAGCTTTCTGGAGCAGTGCTTTGGGAATTCTTTCTGGTATGTGTGTTTATTTTATGGAAATTTAGATTTTCTTTTTTCATTTAGAAGCCTTTATCTTGTTACAGAATTGGAATTACACAAAAATACCATATATTGAAAGCTTAGGTCGTCCTGAAAAAAATGATATATTGTTTTCCTGGGTAAACTAAAAGTCCCCCTGAGGAAAGGCCCCTAAAATGAAACAGTGTTTCAAAAAATGTCTGGCAATACAAGTTCCGCTTTGATCAAAATGACTGGCAGTGAAAGCGTTAAAGGGCAGGGTCCTTCTAATGGGAGCAGTTGGGATGGGCCACCCCAGTGAGTACTGACATGGAGTTCATCAAGGGAAAGGGGTAGTTACAACCAAAAGTGCAGTTGTACTTGGCTGCAGTTGGTTGCATGAAAGACACGTGAGTTCCAATTCTTGCACAACTGCACCTGTCCATGGAGGTGACCCTGAACCAGACAGAGTAGCCCCAGGGTTCCCATAGCAGCCTGCATCAATTGCCCCAGCTCAGTTGCACTGAAATAACCGGGCACGTACATCACTCCCACATCAAATACGGAAAATCTGACTTAGATTTGGGGGCAATTGTGTTGGGCGCATCTCCATCTGGTGACTGACATTATACTGGTTCTACTCTACTTGGTTATCATTCGGGTTACTGATCAGTGCAAACCCATTCATCATGGTATCAGTGGTAAATACGAGAAGTTGTCAAAGACAAACCCCCATGATATTTAGTCCTTAGTGAGGAGGTGCAGGCCCACATGGAGGGTGGAAGGTACATCAGAAGAAACTGCAGGAAAGAGATTATTTTTAAAAATGAATATCCCTGGCAAGGTGCTTTATCTTTAGCTCAAGGACTCTGGCTACCTGTACAGGGCAGATCCATTAGGTATTTTCTAGATTTGGGAGTCAAATGGGTGGTACAAATTTGGAGTCGGGAGTAGCATTTTGCCCAGCCCAGAAGGGTAACAGTAGAACCTACCCTGCTGTAAGTTATATCTTTCCTATCTCTTAGGGTAAAATAAAACTTACTCATCACAGTAAAAAATTCTTTCCTCGTGTTGTGGTCCAAGAGACTGACTAATGGTCATCACTCCTCCAATCATAATATCTCCTTCCTTAATATATTCATATTCCTCATATGTTTTAATGATCTCCAGATGGCAGGCAGGGTTGGCAGGCAGTGCCCCAGGCCTGCAGGGTCCCACACACAGCATTATCAGATAGATCAGTTCTATTAGGGAGTTGCATACAGCCATGATTCCCTGGGAAACACAATGTTCCCCAATACAAGGGCATGTGGGGGTGCATGTGTAGAACAGAGTAAGGGGCCCGGCTTCTCCAACCCTCATTTTATAGAGAGCAGAGAGAGGATTTGCCCCAGTAACAGTCAGTGGCACAGAGAGACACAGGGGCCCCAGGGTTGGACTGTGTATGTAGAACAGAGTAAGGGGCCCCCCTCATTTTATAGAGAGCAGAGAGAGGATTTGCTCAATGGAATGAATATAGACATAGCCACCGGGGGAGCTCTGCTCTATTCTGGGAATGGTACATTTACTGTTATATCTTTGCTCTGAAGATAAACTGCCAGTAATGTCTGTGTATCACAAGTCCCTCAGGAATCTGCAAACTTATGTTTTATCTTTTACTTTAACTCTTTCCACTGAATTGACATTTTTACCTTTCATTTCATTCCCTGCTTTAGTTGAGCTGAAAATCAAATTTTAGGAATAATAATACATTTACCCTCTTATGTAATGAAAAGCACTGTTGGCCCAGGACCAGTAACCCATAGCAGCCAATAAGATGTTTGCTTTTAAACAGGTGACATTAATATTTTACCCGTAAATTGATTGCTAATTATTACGCTTTATTTTATGGCGCCAGCATCCCTGCTCTGTGCTGCACCATAATTATATTTATATATGAATCTCGGCACTCTATGTACCTGATGATAATTTCTGGGGATGACAATGTGCCTGTCTTAAAATTCTGGTGGCTAAAATGTTCATTTACCACTTTAATATCAGCAACAATTTGAAAATATAAGCAGCAAATTAGTGACCAATGGGCATTCGTGTAGGCACTTTGGCCAGTTATTTATAAATGTATTATTTGTATACAGTGAAACAAGGGCTATCCAGGACTGACCAGCAGCCATTACATTCACTACTTCAAATACAATTATATTATTTGCCTTAATTAATTAACAACATAATTTCAAGAATTGTTTCAAAATACATAGAAAATACACTTTCCTGAACTCTCTGCTACGTGATGGGGAGATTGGAGGATGACTAAATCAGTAATCTTAGTAATTGTATTATGTTAAATGGAAACTTACTAATCAATTAATCATAGTTTAAAAATATAAAAATGAAGGTATTAATGCTATTATAAAGTCTGGCCGGAATAATTTTAAGTTTTGTAAAATAAAAAACAACATAATTCAGTTGGTTATTTGATCAGTGAATTATTCAGGATTAACCCTTTAAGTGCCAGCCGAATTCGTCATTTCAGTTCCCCTCAGTGCCAGACGTTTTGTGAACATTCTGTGCTCTCTCAATTTAGGGGCTTTTACTGGGGGCAGGGTTAAGTTTAGGTAGGCAAACTATATATTGTTTTTTTCAGGAGAACCTGAGCTTTCCAAATCTACCTGAGTTTTTGTGTATTTCCACTTCTGGAACAAGATTTAGAGCTTGAAATACAAAAAAAAAAGAAAAAATGCTATTTTTCATGATATAAGGATTTCTACCAGAAACACATTTTATTTTATGGACAAAAATTCAACTGATTTGGAAAGCTTCATGTCGCCTGAACGTGCCAATACCTTATATGTATAATTTTATTGAGATTTCTGACTTCTATAGATCAAAAACTCCCAGCAGTAAATTACTAAATTTTCAAAGCATTACAGCAGAATACGGCATACTTTACATTCCAAAGCCAAAAATCCTGGAACATTAGGTTTACCCCAGGAAACCATACATTTTTGAAAACTACACATTCTGACGAATCCGAAATGGGTAACTATATCTTCCAACTCCTAAGTACCAAACGGCAATGCTTTACTGAATTTAGCATTTTCTATAAAAAATTATGAAAATTCTAAAAAATCACCTCAAATCTTCCATTTTCAAGCACCTTATCTCCCACATAACATTAGGTACCAAGAAAACACTCCCTAAATATGAAAGCCAGGGGTCCACTGAACAGTTTGATGTCCATTGTGCATAGGATCACCGATGTATCTGGAATTTAGAGACCCCAAAAGGAAGTTAGTACATACAAATTGCCCAGGAGATCTCTTTAGCTACTGAAAATTCAACACATTTACTGCATTTTCTGTGGGGTAAAAACACAAAAAAATACATTGACCCCCCAAAACCATATATTTTGGGCGAATTCAAAATTGGTACCCATGTCTTTCTACTCCAAACTACAGAGTCGCAGTGCTTTCCCAAAATTGCTAGTTTTGGTGAAATACCTGAAAAACACATCAAATCTTCCACTTTCAAGCACCTTATCTCCCACATAACATTAGGTACCAAGAAAATACACCAGAAATATGAAAGCCAAGGGTCCGCTGAACAGTTTGATGCCCATTGTGCATAGGATCAGCACTGTATCTGGCATTTAGAGACCCCATAAGGACGTCAGTGCACAGAGATTGCCCCAGAGGTCTCTTTAGCTACTGAAAATTCAACACGTTTACTGCATTTTCTGTGGGGTAAAAACACAAAAAAATACATTGACCCCCCAAAACCATATATTTTTGGAAAGTACACATTCGGGCGAATTCAAAATTGGTACCCATGTCTTTCTACTCAAAACTAAAGAGTCGCAGTGCTTTCCCAAAATTGCTAGTTTTGGTGAAATACCTGAAAATCACATCAAATCTTCCACTTTCAAGCACCATATCTCCTACATAACATTAGCTACCCGGAAAACACACCCTAAATATGAAAACCAAGGGTCCGCTGAACAGTTTGATGCCCATTGTGCATAGGATCACCGATGTATCTGGCATTTAGAGACCCCAAAAGGAAGTTAGTGCATACAAAGTGTATACACTGCAATATAAGCTACCGGCATGTGCATTATGCGGCATAAGACCCCCTAACAGTACAGAGACCCTAGAAAACTATACATTTTCCGAAAGTACACAATCTGACAAAACAAAAATGGGTAAATACATCTTTCTACTGCAAACTACCAAACTACAAAGCTATGCTAAACAGAACGGTTTTTATGACATTTCTGAAAATTGTCACAAAGCTTGCATTTTACCCAATTATGTACCCCCACATTTTGTACCGTATCAACATAAAACATTCTAAATATGAACGCCAGGGGTCTACTGAACAGTTTGATGCCCTATATGCATAGATTTACCAAACTATGTGGGGTACAGGGGCACCCAAGTAAAAATAGTGCATATGAATTTTCACATAAGATGCTTCGGCTCATGCAGTTTTTGCACCCGGTATGTGTATTATGTGCCATACGACCACCTAACAGTAAGGAGACCCTAGAAAACCATATATTTTCCGAAAGTACACATTCTGACAAAACAAAAATGGGTAAATACATCTTTCTACTACAAACTACCAAACTACAAAGCTATGCTAAACAGAACGGTTTTTATGACATTTCTGAAAATTGTCACAAAGCTTGCATTTTACCCCATTATGTCCCCCACATTTTGTACCGTATCAACATAAAACATTCTAAATATGAATGCCAGGGGTCTACTGAACAGTTTGATGCCCTATATGCATAGATTTACCAAACTATGTGAGGTACAGGGGCACCCAAGTAAAAATAGTGCATATGAATTTTCACATAAGATGCTTCGGCTCATGCAGTTTTTGCACCCGGTATGTGTATTATGTGCCATACGACCACCTAACAGTAAGGAGACCCTAGAAAACCATATATTTTCCGAAAGTACACATTCTGACAAAACAAAAATGGGTAAATACATCTTTCTACTACAAACTACCAAACTACAAAGCTATGCTAAACAGAACGGTTTTTATGATATTTCTGAAAATTGTCACAAAGCTTGCATTTTACCCCATTATGTACCCCCACATTTTGTACCGTATCAACATAAAACATTCTAAATATGAACGCCAGAGGTCTACTGAATAGTTTGATGCCCTATATGCATAGATTTACCAAACTATGTGGGGTACAGGGGCACCCAAGTAAAAATAGTGCATATGAATTTTCACATAAGATGCTTCGGCTCATGCAGTTTTTGCACCCGGTATGTGTATTATGTGCCATACGACCACCTAACAGTAAGGAGACCCTAGAAAACCATATATTTTCCGAAAGTACACATACTGACAAAACAAAAATGGGTAAATACATCTTTCTACTACAAACTACCAAACTACAAAGCTATGCTAAACAGAACGTTTTTTTTGACATTTCTGAAAATTGTCACAAAGCTTGCATTTTACCCCATTATGTACCCCCACATTTTGTACCGTATCAACATAAAACATTCTAAATATGAACGCCAGGGGTCTACTGAACAGTTTGATGCCCTATATGCATAGATTTACCAAACTATGTGGGGTACAGGGGCACCCAAGTAAAAATAGTGCATATGAATTTTCACATAAGATGCTTCGGCTCATGCAGTTTTTGCACCCGGTATGTGTATTATGTGCCATACGACCACCTAACAGTAAGGAGACCCTAGAAAACCATATATTTTCCGAAAGTACACATTCTGACAAAACAAAAATGGGTAAATACATCTTTCTACTACAAACTACCAAACTACAAAGCTATGCTAAACAGAACGGTTTTATGACATTTCTGAAAATTGTCACAAAGCTTGCATTTTACCCCATTATGTACCCCCACATTTTGTACCGTATCAACATAAAACATTCTAAATATGAACGTCAGGGGTCTACTGAACAGTTTGATGCCCTATATGCATAGATTTACCAAACTATGTGGGGTACAGGGGCACCCAAGTAAAAATAGTGCATATGAATTTTCACATAAGATGCTTCGGCTCATGCAGTTTTTGCACCCGGTATGTGTATTATGTGCCATACGACCACCTAACAGTAAGGAGACCCTAGAAAACCATATATTTTCCGAAAGTACACATTCTGACAAAACAAAAATGGGTAAATACATCTTTCTACTACAAACTACCAAAATACAAAGCTATGCTAAACAGAACGGTTTTTATGACATTTCTGAAAATTGTCACAAAGCTTGCATTTTACCCCATTATGTCCCCCACATTTTGTACCGTATCAACATAAAACATTCTAAATATGAACGCCAGGGGTCTACTGAACAGTTTGATGCCCTATATGCATAGATTTACCAAACTATGTGAGGTACAGGGGCACCCAAGTAAAAATAGTGCATATGAATTTTCACATAAGATGCTTCGGCTCATGCAGTTTTTGCACCCGGTATGTGTATTATGTGCCATACGACCACCTAACAGTAAGGAGACCCTAGAAAACCATATATTTTCCGAAAGTACACATTCTGACAAAACAAAAATGGGTAAATACATCTTTCTACTACAAACTACCAAACTACAAAGCTAAGCTAAACAGAACGGTTTTTGTGACATTTCTGAAAATCGTCACAAAGCTTGCATGTTGCCCCATTATGTACCCCACATTTAGTAATGTACCAACATAAAACATTCTTACTATGAACGCCACTAGTCTACTGAATAGTTTGATGCCCAATATGAATAGATTTACCAAACTATGTGGGGTACAGAGGATGTCAAATTGAAATACAGCAGACAAAATGTCCATGTGCAAAGACAAGTAACAAAGAACAATGTAAAAAGCAACAATTGATAAAAATAATAAACAAAATCACTAAAATCATCTTTTTTTTTTGCCTAATAATATCTGTGGGCAGAATATAACAGTTTGAGTATTTTGGCTTTTAGAAAATTTAGTAGAAACACCAAAATAATACACAAAAGGTATTGCGCAGTGCGGTTAGCGAATACACTATCCGCAATGGCAATAAAACATTTTTTTCAGGCAAGAATAAAAACGATGCGATTAGAAAAAAAAAAAATTACAAAATTACATAAGTGTGTAAGTGTGTGTGTACATTAGGTAAAATGTGTTTTGTGTGCATGTATGCAAGTAAGTGTGTGTAAGTGTAAGTGTTGTGAATGTTTGAAATCTCCTAACTCCCCTAAAATGTATGTGTTTGTGTGTAAATGTGAGTATAAGTGTGTATTAGTGTATTACTAGTGTATTATGTGTGTGTATGTGTGTTTTTGTGTGTTTTTGCCACTTACCTGTGTAGGAGATCGTTGATCTGCAGGGAGACACACACGCAGCAGTCCGGCAGTGAGTATGAGCAGCAGGAAGCAGGGGGGCCAGCAGGGGGGGGAGCAGAGAAAGGCAGAAGGCGATCGTGAAATCCAGGCATGCGTACGACCACCTAACAGTAAGGAGACCCTAGAAAACCATATATTTTCCGAAAGTACACATTCTGACAAAACAAAAATGGCTAAATAAAACTTTCTACTGCAAACTACCAAACTACAAAGCTAAGCTAAACAGAACGGTTTTTGTGACATTTCTGAAAATCGTCACAAAGCTTGCATGTTGCCCCATTATGTACCCCACATTTAGTAACGTACCAACATAAAACATTCTTACTATGAACGCCACTAGTCTACTGAACAGTTTGATGCCCAATATGAATAGATTTACCAAACTATGTGGGGTACAGAGGATGTCAAATTGAAATACAGCAGACAAAATGTCCATGTGCAAAGACAAGTAACAAAGAACAATGTAAAAAGCAACAATTGATAAAAATAATAAAAAAAATCACTAAAATCATCTTTTTTTTTTGCCTAATAATATCTGCGGGCAGAATAACAGTTTGAGTATTTTGGCTTGGGAAAATAAGTTTTACAGACAAAGTCAAGCGAACAAGAACTATGCATAACTGAAAATGCTATAAAATGGCTAAACATGCAGTAAAATACCCAAAAATCCACCAAAATCACAGAAAATTTAGTAGAAACACCAAAATAATACACAAAAGGTATTGCGCAGTGCGGTTAGCGAATACACTATCCGCAATGGCAATAAAACATTTTTTTCAGGCAAGAATAAAAACGATGCGATTAGAAAAAAAAAATTACAAAATTACATAAGTGTGTAAGTGTGTGTGTACATTAGGTAAAATGTGTTTTGTGTGCATGTATGCAAGTAAGTGTGTGTAAGTGTAAGTGTTGTGAATGTTTGAAATCTCCTAACTCCCCTAAAATGTATGTGTTTGTGTGTAAATGTGAGTATAAGTGTGTATTAGTGTATTATTAGTGTATTATGTGTGTGTATGTGTGTTTTTGTGTGTTTTTGCCACTTACCTGTGTAGGAGATCGTTGATCTGCAGGGAGACACACACGCAGCAGTCCGGCAGTGAGTATGAGCAGCAGGAAGCAGGGGGGCCAGCAGGGGGGGGAGCAGAGAAAGGCAGAAGGCGATCGTGAAATCCAGGCATGGATTTCACGTGCCTGCCTTTTCTTATGGGGCCCCTGGGCGATCGCGCCCCAGGGGCCACTCGTTCCCCACCTCTGACTGGTGTCTGGAGGCTGGGGAACGAGCGGGGAGCGAAGGAGTGGCTTGAAAAGCCGCTTCTCCGCTCCCAAACCCGGAAGTGCCCCAGGACGTAGAATCTACGTTCTGTGGCACTTTGGTCCTTTAGTACCCAGGACGTAGATTCTACGTCCTGTGGCACTAAAAAGGTTAAACAGAAAGAGGATTATTCGGAGGCCCGTGTCTATTTCCCCTGTAGGGGGGCCCTCAGGTGACTCAAGATGCACCAAAAAAAGGACGCGGGTCCAATGTAGGTAACTCACAATATCTCCCACATTCTGGATCACACACAATTTTAGCTGGAGGGAGCAGTGTGAAACAGATTAGGCAGTGTGTGTGTGTGGGGGGGGGAAGTGATAGGAAATCTAATTAAAAAAACAAAACAAGAACTAATTAGGACAGGTAGAGAAGCCAATGAAAAGACCGAGATCCTTAGATAAGAGCAACTTTTATGCTAGATACCCACTTTTTTTTATTCCCCCCCCCTCTTGCCTTCTGTATCCCCATTAAAGTGTTTGAAAATAAAGAATATTTAAAAAACAAAACAAATCAAGGGGTGTAAGTACAGAAATTACTTACCCATAATCCAACCCTCTGGCACCTCCCCTCAGAGAACTTGCGGTAGAGAGCTGACTGGCACAAGATATAGGAGTCATGGCAACTTTCAGGGAACCCTGACCGAATACTCATAAAACTCTGCAGAGAGTTTTAAGCAATGACAGCCCCCTGGGAAATGAGCCATGTCATGTCAGCCCTTCGATTTGATCGTTGCAGGCCCCCCCAAGCATGGTGTAGCATCGCATCTGCTGCTTGTTTCCAGCTTCCTGCTTCCCCCCCCCTCCACTCCCCCCACTCACCGGGACTGCAGCAGGAGGGCCAGTCATGCGATCTGGATCTTCTGGACAGATAAGTGTTTTTTTTTATTGTATTTACCCACTTACACTCATTTACACACATTTATACCTACATACAGCACACAATTTAGCACATTTTTTGTTTTTTTTTTCATTTTGCACACTAATATACACTTATATACACTTATATACACACTTACATACTGCCACACTACTTTTACATATGTACACAAGTGTATACACAAACTTTTTTTGTATTTCTTTTTTATATTTTACTGCTTGTTTTTAGTTTATATACCTTAAAAACTGTTTATTTTGACAGTGTGACTATTGGATCAGATATTCTGACCACTAATAACGCTGTTGTGTTTCGCGGATTTGCACAATTTTTGTGGTTTTATTGCATTTTTATCCCTGTATAAGTGTTCCTGATCTGTTTTTAGTGTAGCTTTGCCAGGTGTATCTTTGGTGTACAAAAATAACTTTACCTATTTTGAATTCATCAGAATGTGTACTATACAAAAATATATGGTTTTCTGGGGGTCTCTGTATAGTTTGGGGGGGTTACTGCACATAATACACTGACAGGGGGTTCTGTGTGCAAAAGCTGAGTTGGCAGGTGAGAAATCCTTATGTGCTATTTTATTTTTGGGGTCAGTACATACCACAGACTTTGGTAAATCTATGCATATCGGGCATCAAACTGCTCAGTAGACCTTAGGTGTTCCTATTTGGGGTGATTTGCCTCTGTACAAAAGAAATTGTGTGAGATAAATGCAGCAAATTGCAACATTTTTAGGCTATTTTTTAAAATTTCATAAAAGCCAATAACTTTAGGAAAGCTTTGCATATTGGTACTTTGGTGTAGAAAGGACTCCTTACCCATGTTGGATTTGTCAGAGTGTGTACTTTCCAAAACGTTATGGTTTTCTGTTTTTTTCTGTATAGTTAGGGGGTGTTATGGCACATAATACGCTGACAGGGGGCTCTGTATGCAAAAGTTGATTTGGCAGGCGAGAAATCCATATGCGCTATTTTCATTTTGGGGTCAGTACATATCACAAACTTTGGCATATCTATGCATATTGGGCATCAAACTGTTCAGTAGACCATAGGTGTTCCTATTTGTGGTTATTTGCCTTTGTATGCAAGAAATTGTGTGAGATAAATGTGGAAAACGTCAACATTTTTACACGATTTTCTGAAATATCATAAAAATTGGCAAACCTAGGAAAGCTTTGCAGCTTGGTACTTTGGAGTAGAAAGACATGGGTACCCATTTTAGATTTGGGGGAAAGTGTACTTTCCAAAAATATATGGCTTTCTGGGGTGAGCATACTTTTTGTAGCATTATCCCACATAAAGGATGTAAATGTGTTGATTTTTTGAAATGACACATCATATGGGGGTATGTTCCCATTGGGGCCCCTACATGCCAAATATTTAGGTAAACCTATACATATTAGGCATCAAACTGTTCAGTGGACCCCTTGCATTTAAATTCAGGGTGATCTTGGTACCTAATGCTATGTGGGAGATAAGATCCTGTAACTTTGAAGCTTTGAGCGAATTTTTGGAAATGTCATCAAAATTGCTAACTTTAGAAATGCTTTGCGGCTTGGTACTTTAGAGCAGAAATACATGGGTACCCATATTAGATTTGGGGGGATGTGTACTTTCCAAAAATATATGACTTTCTGTGGTGAGCATACTTTTTACTAGCTTTATCCCACATATAATGATGTAAATGTGTTGATTTTGCAGGAGCTGAAATGACAGAAATGATAGATCATATGGGGGTATGTTCACTTTGGGGCCCTTACATGCCACATACTTAGGTAAACCCATACATATTGGGCATCAAACTGTTCAGTGGACCCCTGGAGTTCAAATTTAGGGTGTTTTATCTTGGTACCTAATGCTCTGTGGGAGATAAGATGCTGCAAATTGGAAGTTTTGAGGAGATTTTTGGAAATGTAATCAAAATTGCCAGCTTTAGGAAAGCTGTGTGGCTTGGTTCTTTGGAGTAGAAAGACATGGGTACCCATTTTAGATTTGGGGGGGATGTGTACTTTGCAAAAATATATGACTTTCTGGGGTGAGCGTACTTTTTACAAGCTTTATCCCACATATAATGATGTAAATGTGTTGATTTTGCAGGAGCTGAAATTACAGAAATGATAGATCATATGGGGGTATGTTCACATTGGGGCCCCTACATGCCACATACTTAGGTAAACCTATACATATTGGGCATCAAACTATTCAGTGGACCCCTGGTGTTCATATTTAGGGTGTTTTATTTGGTTACTTTATGACCTTTAGGAGATAAGATACTATAGACTGGAAGCTTTGAAGCGATTTTTTAAAAACTTTACAAATTTTGATAAAAACCTATAATTTTAGGAAAGCATTATGACTTGATAGTTTGGAGTAGACAGATTATTGTGCCTATTCTGGATTCCCCAGAATGTGTTCTTTCCAGAAATGTACAATTTTCTGGGATAAACCTTCTGTTAGTGGTAAGTTTTGGCCTTGAAATCTAAAGTATGCAGCTTTCTGAAGCAGTGCTTTGGGAATTTGGTAGTGTACTGCTGGGAGTTTTTGACCTATACAAGTGAGAAATCTCCATAAAACTATATATATTTGGTATTGGCACATTCAGGAGACATGGGAATTTCCAAATCAGTTTTATTTTTGTGCATAAATTAATTTTTGTTTCTGGTATGTGTGTTTATATTATGAAAAATATGATTTTTTTAAAATGTTTTAGACATTTAGAAGCCTATATCTTGTTACAGAATTAGAATCACACCAAAGTTCTACCATATTGTGAAAGCTTAGTTTGTCCTGAAAAAAACAATATATTGTTTTCCTGGGTAAACTAAAATTCCCCCCGAGAAAAGGCCCCTAAAGTGAAACAGTGCAAAATGTTCAAAAACTGTCTGGCAGTAGAAGTTCCACTTTGGTCCAAAACGGCTGGCAGTGAAAGGGTGCAAAGTCAACAAACCTTTACTTGGGTTAGGTTAGAGTTGATTTTTTTGCTTTGCTTTTTAGTCCTGAGTTTTTATTGCTCATAATATTAGCTCAGATAACCTTTTACTGATATAATATGCCTGGCAGTTTTCCATGTCTGAAAAGTCTCTGCAAATGTTCTGCTCACCAGGATATCATGTCTGGAAGTCAGGATGTGGCCCAACGATTTTGAGGATGGGAAATGAGAATTGTAAAGAATAAGTCTGGTTTCTCTGGCATCTTCCCTTCCCTATACAGGTTATGCTTAATTACCTAATCCAATAAAGTAATGGTTTTATGCTGTATACTAATGTATTAACCAATGAGATAACAAAGTTATTAGTATGTAATTACTTATGCTAATGATGTTTATTCAAGGGTATAAAAAATGATGTCACAGAGAGGGTGGGGGACAAACTTGTGAGAAGCTGATGAATGCTGTACTGCTATTCTATGCTTGGTGCCCCAATCACTAAACTGCCTTTTCTGAGTGAGCATTGCAAGAGATCCCGAGGTGCCGTTTGTTGGAGGGGACGTTTGGCCTCCCAGTTACTAACCCTGATACAGTCACTTCAACTGCAACATCACTGTATGTGCAACACAATTGGTACATGCGGCAGATTTGCCCAAATGGAAATATTTTCATCAATCCCTTTTTTCTGTAAGAAATATATATATTTTATAAATAGAGTGGAATTTTTTTCTCTCTCTAGCAAAACTTTCTCATAGAACATTATTAGCAATGATTGTCCATTACTGCTAATAGGATAAATGGCAATTTTAAACAAAACTAAATGGGGGCAAAAAACTTTAGTAACACATTTGGCCCTCAGTGATTTAGGCTTTCATTTAATACATTTTTATTTAACAATAAATATACAAACAATAAATAAACAATGTAATAAATAAAACTTATGTTAAAATATTTTCTATATTCACTTACATTAAATTTCTGGTACAAGGAGTAAATATTCATATTCATAAAACAGATTGTGTGATTGTCACATTTACACTAATCATTTCATAAGAATTAGAGGTGTGTTATGTGATTAGAATTGGTTGTTTGTCTGTATTATATTTGTAGCTATTTATATTTAGGTAAAACACAAATATAAACAAATGGCAGCATTACATAAACAAGTCTGATCATTGTATTTTAAACTAAGTTTTATCAAATATTAGTACTGATTCTGTCTGTTTCCAAGTAACTGAGATTTTGTATTAATTTCAGATCTAAACTGAATGATATAACATTTGGGCAGAAATATACAGGCTAAAAGCCCCGCGCTTGAGGTGAGTATGGCAAATATCTCCACACACACAGTGTTTTTGCCTTTGGTGCTCAGATAGGCCGGGATCATTGTGATCCAAACACTGCAGAAGAGCAGCATGCTGAAAGTGATGTACTTGGCCTCATTAAAACTGTCCGGTAAGCTCCGAGCTAAAAATGCTAAAACAAAACTAACAGCTGCCAGAAGCCCCATATACCCAATAACTGAGTAAAAGCCAATAGCTGAGCCCTCATTGCACTGAATGATGATGGTTCCAGGGGAAGTGTGAATGTCCAGTTCCTGAAAGGGAGGAGAAATGGCCAACCAAGTCATGCAGATGATTATTTGAATGGATGAGCAGAACAAGACTACAGAATTGGACAGTTTGACTCCCAGCCATTTTCTCCATGAGCTCCCTGGCTTGGTGGCTTTGAAAGCAACACAAACCATGATAGTCTTGGCCAGGAGAGAAGAGACAGCTATGGAGAAGGTGATTCCAAAAGTGATGATGCGCAGCATGCAGGTTATATCCACAGGGCGACCAAGGAACAGAAACACACTGAGGAAGCTCAGCTTGATGGAGACAAGGAGGAGGAAGCTCAGGCTCCGGTTGTTGGCTCTCACTATGGGGGTCTCCCTGTGTGCAATAAAAACTCCCAGTATAAGCAGAGATGCAAGAAAAAATAAAGCTGAGGTAGCTGAGAAAAATGCAGACAGTATATGGGTATATGATAAAAAATCTACAGTTTTTGGAATACACTTGGTCTTTTTTCTATTGGGCCATTCCATTTTGGGGCACTGGATGCAGTTTTCACTGTCTGTGAAGGTAATAAAAATAAAAGAAGAGTCAAGAGTATAATATCATTGGAAGGAGCTTATATGAATGGATGTTTGACTGTAATGTACTGTCTGGGCCATTAATAGGAATAGGAGAGCTGTGCAGTTTTGAGGAAACAATACTTTCAGAATGAATAGTTTATAGTTTATATCATCAAATGTGACAATTTTTTGTTGCACGGGAGAATTTTTATGCTGAAAATTTTATCGGCTGTTTTGCGGAATGTGTCACAAATCCATGTCTGACGAATTATTACGTCAATCACTAATTATGTCAACTCCTTAATATATGTTTGTTGGGCTCAGTATTCGGCACAACACAGCATGGTGGCTCTAAAGTGGATGGGCAATATTGTTAGCCTGGGGAGTGTTTTATACCACAAAGGGGAACCAAAATTAATTAATGAATATTTTTTTGCAGTACTAATGACAATAGCTTTGGGCATATGGTACATACTGTATATGTAGCACACCCTTGGGTGAGACTAATACGTACGGGTAACTCCAGCACTCAGCGACACCCCAATGACTGATCACAATATTGGCAAACAATAAGATCCCTTTTCTCTATTAAGTGTAAGAAACAAGCAGCAGGGATCTGACTATAATTGAAAATATTAAAGCAAGATATATATAACAATAAGCCTAAGAACAATAACACAATTTAAATTGCTATTATATAGTGTATGCAGCAAATATAAACTTGTAACAGGCTAAATCTTGAACTTAATTCCCCTGTCACAGTCCCAGATGATTTGTGCACGTTGGGGCCCTTATTGAGTGCAACTTATTGGCCAATGTTCCTATAATTTGCTGGTTAGCGGTATAACTCTGAAACTTAGTGAGGAAACACTTTCCTTCCAGGTGAGAAATCACTCGGCAGAGAGTATAGATCAGCATCAGATGGGTTAACTTCTATGGGTTAATAGCACACAGTTCCCCAATAGTGTGTGGTGCTCCAGGTTACTCACAGTCTGTGCTCCTCAATCACTGGATCACCTTGAGTAGCAGATCTCAGATGGGACACAGGCAGATCTGTAATCACCTGGGCCTCTCTGCACCTGTCAGCCGGGGACTTTCCTACCAACAGCGGCAGCTCCCCCTGCTCCCCTTCTGGCTGGCACTGATAGCTCTGTTACAGGTGCGAGTACCAAGCTGGGAGAACACCTCAAGGGGGTTTCCACTAGGAAATAATCACACACGGTTTGCAGCAATATCAAACTTTAAATAACTTTTGAAATAGAAGGTAGAACAGCTTTAGGGATAAATGATAATCCTGTCCTGAGGAACTTGCATAGTCTATCCACTCCTGGCACAGTCTCTGTAGGTGCCCAGCCCCAGCTTGGATCTGGATAGACCACAACCCTTAAATCAGTTCAGTCCCTTCCCCAAGAGCTCTGAAGTCCCCCAAGGTAGCGCTACACACCCCAGAGTACCTTCCCCTTTGAAAAGGTGGCTGCTCCCACGTAGCAGGCAAACAAACAATACCTGTTCACTCCAGGGGACACACACAGAGATTCCACAGAGGACTTCTCCACTCTGGCAGCCCAGCAGACTTTTATCTTTGCAGTCTGAACTCACAACACTTTGTACTGGCTGCTCACTCTGGATCTCTCTTTCAACACTGGCAAACAACAGCAGGGGTTCCTTTTATCAACTGCTTGGCCCACCCCTAGATTTCTGGCTCCAAAGCTTAGGCACACCTCTCCCAGATGTGCACTGGGGCAGCCAGGCAATCGGGTCCCTCCCCAGGCTGTAGCTAGGCTGGATGATGTCACAGACTGAGAAACAGGGGACAGGGTTCTCTGATCCCCTACATTCTCCCCTTGGACAAACCAGCAACGACCTCGTTTGCCGTACCCCCTTACACTCAAACAGTACAACACTCAACAGGGTTCCCCACAGTGGGCTTCCTTTGACTCAACCCCTCATCTCCTTGGGGGAGTCACTCTCGGATATGGAAGGCTCATAGTAGGACTTCTGTACTGTTGGGCCTTTGTAAGTCTTACAGTTCCAGACCTGATGACCCATCACATGGCACTTGTAACATTTCCCTGGGAATCTCTTACACCGCCAGAGTACTTTACACAGTGCAGACTTGACCTCACCCTCATCAGGAACAGGGCAGTTTGGCTGTATGTGGCCTATCCTGCCACACCGGTAACACTTTGGAGGTTTCCTCATCTCAGTTGGGGTTTGGTTCTCTCAGACATTTGAGCCCTTAACTCTTCTAACTCTTTGCAAAGTCTCTTAGTTTCCTCCAACAGTTTTGCGTCAGCAGGGGACTTCTCTGCATGCCCTTGGGTGGAACTCCTCTTCACCCTCACATAGGCATCTGCCTCCTCCCGCCGAACTCTCTCCATCAGAGCCACATAGCCAGGGGTTAGTGTATCCTGGTAGTAAGCTCTGATTGTCACAGCAACAGGGTCGCTATACAAAGTCCCTCTCCTCATTTGGTGAATTCTCAGGGAATCAATTTCAGAGCTTGGGATTACCCCACGACTCACCAGCAGTCTCAGGCCTTGCTCCACCCGCACCAGATAGGCAGACAGGTCTTCCTTCTCTTTCTGGAAAGTGGAAGTTGTGGAGCATCTCTGTAGTACTCACTACAGGGCAAAATGTCACCTCTAGGACTTCAATCAGGTCGCCTGAAGTAGCATCAGGGTGACTAACTAGGTAGGATTTCACCACGTCCACAGCAGGGCAGCGAAGGCTCTCAAGGATCTTCCTTCTTATAGTCGCCTAAGGGCCGGTCCAATCTCTCACGGACACCACAGTGGAGTCTCTCCAACTCTCAAAGGACTCCTCACCCAAGGGTACAGGATCTGCACCTGAAAACACTTTAAGTCTTTTAAAATTACCATTCCAGGCCAGCTGAGTCAGTTGGTCAGTCAGTTGTCCCAGTGCACTCACAATATCAGGGGTATCCAGCTGGCCTCCCGAGCTATGCCGACTCCCCTTGGAGACCACACTCTCACCCGATGGACCTTGCTTTACTTGACTCTGTTCAGCTGGTGAATCAGACAGCCTCTTATTGGGCAGCACACATGGCCCTTCATCTCCCGCATCAATATCATGGGGAACCCTCTCACGGTCTATCTCTCTGGGGCTATCTATAAGAACATTCAGCAGAACCCCGGCAGAATCTCGCCGTGACGCAGCCACTCTTGGGTGGTAACATATTGGTTCCCCATCAAGGATTTCATAAATAGAATCTTCTTCTTGGCATCATGGGCCCCACAACAGCAACCTTCCGGGGGTTAAGTCCCAAAGCATTGCACCACTGGCGAACAGTTTGTGGGGTTTCATGTGCAGCCATGCTTTCATCCAACATTCCCAGCTTCCCAATAGAATCTCAGCAGTGCCTCCAAAATGTAACCCTTTCTTGGCACAATCACTAATTTTGGGCTGTGTATAGGCTTGGAACTGGGAACAGTGCAGCGTCTCCACCTAGTGGACACTGAGGAGCACACCTCAAGGGGATTTCCACTAGGAAATAATCACACACTATTGCAGCAATATCAAACTTTATATAACTTTTGAAACAGAAGGTAGAACAGCTTTAGGGATGACTGATAATCCTGTCCTGAGGAACTTGTATAGTCTATCCACTCCTGGCACAGTCTCTGTACTTGCCCAGCCCCAACTTGGATCCGGATAGACCCCAACCCTTAAATCAGTTCAGTCCCTTCCCCAAGAGCTCTTAAGTCCCCCCAGGTAGTGCTACCTGCTACAGAGTACCCTAGATTTTTGGTTTCAAACCTTGAGCACGCCCCTCCCAGACGTGCACTGGGGCATCCAGCCAATCGGGTCACAGACTGAGAAACAGGGGACAGGGATCTCTTATCCCCTACGTTATCATTGGTGGATTCAAAGCCCCAGCCCGGTCTCTGAATTAAGCTAGAACAGTTAAGACAAAATATCTAAAGGGTATGGTGGAAATGAAACACTGGCTATGAACATAAAATGAGTGATTGATAATGTATTAGACAAAAGTATGAAATAGGCAGCACACATTTGTTAGTCTGAATTATATTGCCTATTTGTAATTTTAGCTCAATGGTCTTTTACTCCTTGTATGTTTTTGGGTTACATCAGAAATGTAGGGACAACAGTTCACACAATGATTTTAATGTGGATAAATGTAAGGTCATGCACCTGGGATGTAAAAATATGCCCCCACTTATACCCTTAATGGGACTGCACTGGGCAAATCCATAATGGAGAAGGAACTTGGCTGTAGCAAGCAATGCCAGGCAGCAGCTGCAAGGGCAAACAGGGTACTGAGCTGTATTATATGGGGCATAGATTCACAGGAGGAGGGGGTTATTCTTCCCCTTTACAGAGCGCTGGTAAGGCCCCATCTAGAATATTCTGTTCAGTTTTGATCTCCAGTGCTCAAACGGGACATTATTGAGTTAGAGAGGGTCCAGAGAAGGGCAACTAAGCTGGTAAAGGGTATGGGAAGTCTCAGTTATGGGGAAAGACTGGCCCAGTTGGGTCTGTTTACACCGGAGAAGAGGCGCTTAAGAGGTGACATGATAACTATGTATAAATATATAAGGGGATCATATAATAGCCTTTCTAATGTTTTATTTATCAGTAGGTCCTTCCAACTGACACGAGGGCACCCACTCCGTTTAGAAGAAGAGAGTTTCCTTTTAAATATTTGGAAAAGATTTTTTACTGTGAGAGCTGTGAGGTTCTGGAATTCCCTCCCTGAATCAGTTGTACTGGCTGTTACATTATATAACTTTATATAGGGGCTGGATGGATTCGTAGCAAGTGAGGGAATACAGGGTTGATCCAGGGACTGCCATCTTGGAGTCTCTGCGGCAAATTAGATTCCTCTGGATCAAGTAGCAGTTAGGCAGGTTATATATAGGCATTATGGTTGAACGTGATGGACATATGTCTTTTTTCAACCCAACTTTAACTATGACTATGACTACTCTTGGTTACATGCAGTTCCAGTGCGGTTACATCTTTGTAAAACCATTGGTTGTACTTTACCTTTATATTGCTTACCAGTTGTATTGGAGATCTCTCCCTCAGGGCACCAGACACAATCATAGCAGCACATATAAATCCCAGGCCTTGATACCTTTCTGTAGCCGGGGACACACCTCTCAGAGCACCAAGATATTGGCAACTAATAAAAAGAAACAAATTGCAAAAAGGTATCAGCAGTATTGAGGCCAAATGATTTGTTATAATAAATACAGATAAAAGATTGACTAATTTTGAAAACCACAGCTTTATTCATACACAATTAAATGAAAAAAGTTTTCCAAGGAGAAGTAACCCATAGTGACCAATAAGATGTTTGCAACTGCTACCAGCTGATTGGCTATTGGGTAGGTGATTAGTATGACAACAAATTTTGCCTTTTATTACAAAAGCGCTATATAACTAATCCAATCTAGGTTCCATTTAGGTTCTGGATTATGCTGAAAAGAGAGGAAAGTGTATAGGGCAAAAGAGAAAGTGTTGGAATAGTTATGAAATGGGAAGAGTGGGAATTGGAATAAGGTTAGAAAGGGCAGAATAGGGAAAGAGAACTGGGCATGGAGCAGGAGACCTAAAAGTTGACTGGGGTTGTTCCTAACCGGCAAGCTCGTTAATATCAAGGAACCTACACAACATATTGTACTTATATCCTGCTGAGTTACTTTCATTCTCAATATATGCTGCACCAAAACTCTGCTAATTGATTTTCATGACTGGTTATACACTGCACTTAGGAATTGCTCCATCAGGATCAGTGCAACTGCTACAACGTCTGATGAATAAGGTGTATACAATTATATTGTGTGGATTAGACACACTAAATTGTGTTGGATGTTGTCCTACTATATCTATATGGAGTAAACTGTCCATTAGGAATACATATACACTGGATTTCAAGTGAGAAATTTCCATATTGGAGTCCGTAGTTTTAAATGGTTTTGACTGATAGATATCGGCTAATCAGGGGCTTAGTTCATGTAGACTGAAGTTTGTTTGTTAAACACATTATTGTTTTCCAAGAATGGGCACCAATGCTCCTAAAATATAGAATATGTGGTTGGGTTTGATGGATGTGTGTCATTTTTAATCACAGCTTCTATTTTCCTACATATATAACTGTATCATGGGAAATCCCATCAGGGTGTTGGTAGGTACGACTGGGTGTAAGATTAACCCTTAAGTTACACACAGTAACCTTGTTGTTCGGAGTTTTCCATCGTATTTTTTCTTGTGTTAATGTTAATCTTTGGGCCCAGGGTACATAACTTCCAACTGTGTTCCAAGTCCAAGTCTTATCAGAACCGAGTTGTGGATTCACAATCTCATATTCATAAATAAAATCTCTTTTTTCAGTAAAGGATAAGGCAGGGCTTCCATCACTTGTATAGGAAACATTTTTTAGATATCGATGTAACTAGAAAGTACAACATACAAAATGATTTCCAAGTAGTATTCTCTGAGTAAAGTAGGCAGTAAACTACAATAAACTGATAAAGGATTAGGGGCCTGAGCGCCTATACCTCACTTACCCCACAGGTTGTTGCATTTCACTCCTACTCAGGCCCCCCCATCTCTAGTGAGTTGCAGAACTAAATCTCGCAGGGGTTGGTGTTACCGACACAATAACAACTATAATGTATGATTTACTAACCCTAATCCAAGATTAAAGGGACACTAAACCCAACCATAAAGCTGTCCCACTGCGCCCCCTAGTTCTCTATATGATGAAAAACATAATTACACATGGAAACCAATTCACCAATGAGAATTCTACTGACTGAAAACGTAATTAAAGATGCAAGAGAAGTGACCAATGAGAATGCTGATTCCCAGCACTGTGTCAGGCCCCTTGCTGGTACCTTACATATAGAGATAATGATGGCATTTTTCCCGTCATTATATGGCACAGGAATCAGACATGGGGATAAAGGGACAGACTTGTTCAGTGCTGGGAAACTGTGCTTATTGCTCCCAACTCCAATTGCAGGAACAGAGAACATGAAGCCAGTTTTACACAGTTCTTTTATCAGTTGGTGAATTTTCTTGCATCTGTAATTATATTTTTGGCAACTTTTAAAGCAAAACTAGGGGGCGCAGTGGGACAGCATCATGGTTGGGTTTATAACCCCCTCAAATTATTCTTTATTGTCTCTGTTTAGTATTTTGGCAAAACACCCAGGTGAGGACTGAAACATTGATTTGAATATTTGTAACTAACTACTAGTAATACAAACAATCCAGCTTACCTGGTAGTTATACATGTGTCTGTACTGGGAAGTTTGCTTGGGAAGGGAGTTCTGCATATGAGTCAGTGCAACAAACATTATTTCCACTGCATTCATCAGACTGGCAGAGTGATAAGGGACTAGATAAGAAGGAAGATCTGTAAGTTTTTCCTTTCCAGAGCAATTATGGAGAAAACGAAACATAAATTGATGGTGTTCATTTTTAGATTTATCTTTTGACAAACAGGAAAATTTCCACATCCAGATATTTTCAAGTAAATTGTCTTCTGGGTAGTTTGATGGTTTGTAACTGTCTGAGAACTCTTTGAATCTGGGGACAAATTGATCATTTCTTCTTTTCTGCATGAACAGCAAACTCCCATGTAATAGTTTAGAAACAAAATAACTCAAAACATCTACTTGATTTAACCATTTAGATAAAAAGGTAAATGTTTTGCCTCTCAAATCATTCAATTCGGGCCTTGTTAATTGCAAAGTGCTTGACCCCACATCCCCACAAATAATAATGACACTGGCTGAATAAAATTTATTAATCTTATTTTTCAATTCACCGATTGGAAGCTTTTCCCAGACACTTATTGTGAATGCAACACAGATGCCTTCTCTAGAGAGATATTTTATCAGTAGTTGATGATCTTTGTACCCGCTGTAATCATCAGATCTAAGAATCCCAATCCAGTTCCAGCCAAAATATTTCAGTAGTTTGCACAAAGCAATATATTCCTCCTCATCACTCTGTACTGTCCGATAAACGTATGGGAACGTGACTCTGTCACTGAGGGAAGGGTCTGTAGCTCCGTAACTGATCTGTAAATAAGATGAAACGTCACCTGCTTAATGCTAAAATTGTTTTTTTTTTTCTCATAAATTTACTAACGTAACCAAGATCCAGAATTACCCCCAAGCTGGTTTGGTGCCCACACTTTCTATACTACAAATAACTGAGTGGCTCTGAAAAAAAGCAGAATATATAAAATATAAAAATAAGACCCTAGTATTCCAGGTACTGACAGTAAAAAGGAAACCTATTGTGTGAAAAACAAGAATGTGCCAGTGCATTATACACTTTTAACCCTTTCACTGCCAGCCATTTTGGTCAAAGCGGAACTTGTATTGCCAGACAGTTTTTGAACATTCTGTGCTGTTTCACTTTAGGGGCCTTTCCTCGGGGGGTATTTTTAGGTTACCCAGGAAAACAATATACAGTGGAGGAAATAATGATTTGACCCCTCACTGATTTTGTAAGTTTGTCCAATGACAAAGAAATGAAAAGTCTCAGAACAGTATCATTTCAATGGTAGGTTTATTTTAACAGTGGCAGATAGCACATCAAAAGGAAAATCGAAAAAATAACTTTAAATAAAAGATAGCAACTGATTTGCATTTCATTGAGTGAAATAAGTTTTTGAACCCCTACCAACCATTAAGAGTTCTGGCTCCCACAGAGTGGTTAGACACTTCTACTCAATTAGTCAACCTCATTAAGGACACCTGTCTTAACTTGTCACCTGTATAAAAGACACCTGTCCACAGAATCAATCAATCAAGCAGACTCCAAACTCTCCAACATGGGAAAGACCAAAGAGCTGTCCAAGGATGTCAGAGACAAAATTGTAGACCTGCACAAGGCTGGAATGGGCTACAAAACCATTAGCAAGAAGCTGGGAGAGAAGGTGACAACTGTTGGTGCGATTGTTCGAAAATGGAAGGAGCACAAAATGACCATCAATCAACCTCTATCTGGGGCTCCACGCAAGATCTCACCTTGTGGGGTGTCAATGATTCTGAGAAAGGTGAAAAAGTATCCTAGAACTACACGGGAGGAGTTAGTTAATGACCTCAAATTAGCAGGGACCACAGTCACCAAGAAAACCATTGGAAACACATTACACCGCAATGGATTAAAATCCTGCAGGGCTCGCAAGGTCCCCCTGCTCAAGAAGGCACATGTGCAGGCCTGAAGTTTGCCAATGAACACCTGAATGATTCTGTGAGTGACTGGGAGAAGGTGCTGTGGTCTGATGAGACCAAAATAGAGCTCTTTGGCATTAACTCAACTCGCTGTGTTTGGAGGAAGAAAAATGCTGCCTATGACCCCCAAAACCCCGTCCCCACCGTCAAGCATGGGGGTGGAAACATTTTGCTTTGGGGGTGTTTTTCTGCTAAGGGCACAGGACAACTTATTCGCATTAATGGGAAAATGGACGGAGCCATGTATCATGAAATCCTGAACAACAACCTCCTTCCCTCTGCCAGGAAACTGAAAATGGGTGGTGGATGGGTGTTCCAGCACGACAATGACCCAAAACATACAGCAAAGGCAACAAAGGAGTGGCTCAAGAAGAAGCACATTAAGGTCATGGAGTGGCCTAGTCAGTCTCCGGACCGTAATCCAATAGAAAACCTATGGAGGGAGCTCAAGCTCAGAGTTGCACAGAGACAGAAACCTTAGGGATTTAGAGATGATCTGCAAAGAGGAGTGGGACCAACATTCCTCCTAAAATGTGCGCAAACTTGGTCATCAATTACAAGAAACGTTTGACCTCTGTGCTTGCAAACAAGGGTTTTTCCACTAAGTATTAAGTCTTTTTTTGTTAGAGGGTTCAAAAACTTATTTCACTCAATGAAATGCAAATCAGTTGCTATCTTTTATTTAAAGTTATTTTTTCGATTTTCCTTTTGATGTGCTATCTGCTGTTAAAATAAACCTACCATTGAAATGATACTGTTCTGAGACTTTTCATTTCTTTGTCATTGGACAAACTTACAAAATCAGCGAGGGGTCAAATAATTATTTCCTCCACTGTATCATTATTTTCAGGACAACCTAAGCTTTCAAAATGTGGTAGAATTTTTGTGTAATTCCAATTCTGTAACAAGATATGGGCTTCTAAATGTCTAAAAATGAAAAAAAGATTCAAATTTTCCATAACATAAACACATATACCGGAAACAAAAAATATTTTATGCATGAAAATACAACTGATTTGAAAAATCTCATGTCTCCTGAACGTGCCATTACAATTAATTCATAGTTTTATTTCTCAGGTAAAAAACTCCCAGCAGTACACTACCAAATTCCCAAAGCACTGCTCCAGAAAGCTGCATACTTTAGATTTCAAGGCCAAAAATTCCACTAACAGAAGGTTTATCCCAGAAAATTGTACATTTTTGGAAAGAACAGATTCTGGGGAATACAGAATAGGCACAACTGTCTGTCTACTCCAAACTACCAAGTCGCAATGCTTTCCTAACCTTATTGGTTTTTATCAAAATTTGTTAAATTTTTAAACAATCGTTTCAAAGCTTCCAGTCTATAGTATCTTATCTCCTATAGGTCATAAAGTAACCAAATAAAAAACCCTAAATATGAATGCCAGTGGTCCACTGAACAGTTTGATGCCCAATATGTATAGGTTTACCTAAGTATGTGGCATGTAGGGGCCCCAATGTGAACATATCCGCATATGATCGAACATCTCTGTCATTTCAGCTTCAGCAAAATCAACACATTTACATCATTATATGTGGGATAAAGCTACAAAAAGTACACTCACCCCAGAAAGTCATATATTTTTGGAAAGTACACATTCCCCTGAATCTAAGATGACCCATGTCTTTCTACTCCAAAGTACCAAGCCGCAAAACTTTTCTAAAGTTAGCAATTTTTATGACATTTCCAAAAATCTCCTCAGAGCTTCCACTTTGCAGCATCTTAAAAAAAACAGCCCTTTCTACACCAAAGTACCAATCTACAAAGTTTTCTTAAAGTTAGTGGTTTCTATGACATTTCAGAAAATTGCCTAAATATTTTACAATTTGCCGCATTTATCTCACACAGTTTGTTGCATACAAAGGCAAGTCACCCCAAATAGGAACACCTAAGGCCTACTGAACAGTTTGATGCCCAATATGCATAGATATACCAAAGTCTGTGGTATGTACTGACCCCAAAATAAAAATAGCGCATAAGGATTTCTCGCCTGCCAACTCAGCTTTTGCACACAGAGCCCCGTCAGCGTATTATGTGCCGTAACCCCCCCTAACTATACAGAGCCCCCTGTCAGTGTATTATGTGCCATAACACCCCCTAACTATACAGAGACCCCTGTCACCATATTATGTGCCGTAACCCCCCTAACTATACAGAGACCCCTGTCAGCGTATTATGTGCCGTAACACACCCCCTAACTATACAGAGCCCCCTGTCAGTGTATTATGTGCCGTAACCCCCTAACTATACAGAGCCCCCTGTCAGCGTATTATGTGCCGTAACCCCCCTAACTATACAGAGCCCCCTGACAGCGTATTATGTGCCGTAACCCCCCTAACTATACAGAGCCCCCTGACAGCGTATTATGTGCCGTAACCCCCTAACTATACAGAGCCCCCTGTCAGCGTATTATGTGCCGTAACCCCCCCCTAACTATACAGAGTCCCCTGTCAGTGTATTATGTGCCGTAACCCCCCTAACTATACAGAGCCCCCTGTCAGTGTATTATGTGCCATAACCCCCACTAACTATACAGAGCCCCCTTACAGCGTATTATGTGCCGTAACCCCCCTTAACTATACAGAAAATCCCAGAAAACCATATATTTTTGGAAAGTACACATTCTGATGAATTCAAAATAGATAAAGTCATTTTCTACACCAAAGTACCACATGTCAAAGCTATGCAAAAACAGATTAGGAACACTTATACAGGGATAAAAGATTGTAAGCTCTTTTGGGCAGGGCCCTCTTCACCTCTTGTATCAGTTATTGATTGCTTTATATGTTACTCTGTATGTCCAATGTATGTAACCCACTTATTGTACAGCGCTGCGGGATATGTTGGCGCTTTATAAATAAATGTTAATGTAATGTAATGTAATGCAATAAAACCACAAAAATTGACTAATCAATGAAACACCAAAATAAGTCACGTGACAGCATGATTAGTGGTTAGAATATCTGATCCAATAGTCACGCTGTCTAAATACAGTTTTTAGGGAAAAACTAATGACAAAGGAGAAAAATGTATAATTAAAAAAAGTGTTTGTGAGTGTTTGTATATACACAAACTAAAAGTTGTGTGATATTGTATAAGTGTGTATATGAGTGTATATGTGTGCTAAAGTGTGCAAAATAAAAAACAAAACCAAAACAACGAACAGTGCTTAATTGTGTGCTGTATGTGTAAATGCATGTGTGTAGTAGTGCAAGTAAAGGCAATAAATGAACTCAGCACAAGGTAAGTACCGTCCTGGAGGTAGATGGACGCACCGATGGCATGGAGGGGTCCTGGAGGGACCTTGTGCAGAGTTCATCACACAGCAGTAAGTGGGCGGCACTGGAGGGGGAAAGGAGTGGGAGAAGCAGCAGATGCAATTGCACCTGCTGCTAGTAGGTTGGTCCTGCGATGATAGACATGACAGCAGGACAGACATGACAGCCTACCATGCTTGTTGCCCAGGGGGCTGTCATCGCTCTAAACTCTCTGCAGAGGCAGCACATGCCACCTCTCCAGAGAGATACCTTAATTTGCCAAACAATGTATGGCATACGTGCTTGGCAGATAACGAATATTTCTGCAAGCACGAATACCATATGTGGTTGGCAGCAGAAAGGTTCATTGTTTCCAGAATTTTTTTCTGTGGAATAAATTAAGTGATAGTTGGATTCACCACAGTACATCTTGTAACTGTAACTGTGATATTTACTCTTTTATCTCCCCAATTTTTTGAATGGGCAGGAAGATACCTGTTTGATTCAGAATGTTTGTTTTATAATAGTGAGAGAAGTTTGGGCATGCCAATCCGCTATGTTTCTGGGGTTTGTACATCTCTGACTGAGAGATTCTGGGCCTTTTATTTTGCCAAATAAGTTCATTACCTGCATTTAGCCTTCCCAACCATGAGATATACATAGGCTTCCAACTTGCCAATTCTGTTTTAATGTCATCACTTAACTTGCTATCGTTTTCTTTATAAAGTTGACTGACTTTTGCTACTTTCTTTTTTTGGGGAGAACAGTAGGCTCACTGAGCAACCACTGGCAGGGGCCGGTGTAGTGGGGGGGAGAAGGGACAGTGGAGGTTAATGAGGGAGACAAATTTGTAACAGTTAAGAGGGGCAGTAGGGGACACAAGGGTAGGGGGGCTGGGTCACAGCTTGTACAAACCAACAGATTTGCCGCTTTAGGTGAAGATGTTGGGGAAGGCAACTCTGAGCTGGCATGTATGGAGCGGGCTGACTCTCAGAGCACCCTGGGAGCCGGCACCTCTAATACAGGTGGGGGGAGTAGTGCTTGGAAGGGAAGGCAGGCTATAGTTGTAGGGGATTCAATTATTAGAAAGGTGGATAGGGTAATTTGTTGCAAAGACCCTACATGCCAAACTGTGTGTTGCTTGCCTGGTGCTAGGGTTCAGCATGTGGTGGAACTAGTGGACAAATTGTTGGGAGGGGCTGGGGAAGACCCGGCGGTCTTGGTACACATAGGTACCAATGACAAAGTTAGAGGAGGGGGGGAAGTCCTCAAGAAAGATTTTAAAAAGCTAGGTGCGAAGTTGAGGGCGAGGACTTCCAAGGTAATTTTCTCCGAGATATTACCTGTGCCACGAGCAACGTTAAGGCAGCGGGAGCTTAGGGAGATTAATGCCCGGCTGAGAGATTGGGGCAGATTGGGGCTTTGGGTTTCTCCAGAACTGGGCTGATTTCTCAATCGGCTACAAGCTCTTTGCCAGGGATGGGCTGCACCTCAATGATGATGGGGCAGCTGCTTTGGGGTAAAAGATGGATAGCGGGTTGGAGGAGATTTTAAACTAGGAGTGGGGGGGAGGGTGCAGCGGGAAATTCTGTGGTAGACCGGATAGAAGAGGTAGTGGGCATAGTAAGGGGAAATGGGGGAGGAGACTTGCTTCGGGATACTGATAATGGCAGGGAGGCCCATAAGTTGTTTACACGTCATTCTCCCGCCGGAACCAGTATTAAATGTATGTTTACCAATGCAAGGAGTCTGACTGGTAAAATGGGAGAGCTGGAGGTACTGGCGTTGGAGCGGAAATATGATGTGATTGGAGTTGCTGAAACTTGGTTGAATGAGTCTCATGACTGGGCTGTTAATATTTGGGGTTATAGAAAAGGAGGAGGAGTGTGTCTGTTCATTAAGCAGGAATTAAAAGCAAATATTAGGGAGGAAGGGATGGGGGTAACAGAGGGAGCTGAATCCTTATGGGTTGAGCTTCTCACAGATAGTAAATAATCTACCAAACTAATTGTAGGGGTATGCTATAGCCCCCCTAATGTAAGTGAGGAGGAGGCCCAGCTCCTGTTGCAAATAGAAAAGGCTGCTAGTTTGGGGCAAGTGATAATAATGGGGGATTTTAATTACCCTGATATTGACTGGGGCAATAGTACTGCCAGGACAGTAACTGGGAACAAGTTTATAAACTTGCTGCATGACAACTTTATGTCACAGGTTGTTGAGAAGCCAACCAGGAACCTGCTATACTGGATCTAGTGATCTCTAATGACCCAGAACGTATAGCAAATGTGCAAGTGGTTAAACCCCTGGGTAATAGTGACCATAATGTTATTTCATTTGATGTTTGGTGCAGGAAACAAATTTACACGGGGGCAACAAAGACACTGAATTTTAGGAAGGCAAATTTTAGCTCCTTAAGGGCAGCGCTTCAGGGCATAGATTGGGGCATTATGTTTCCTGATAAAAACACAGAGCAGAAATGGTTGTCATTTAAACTGATATTAAATCATTACTGTTCTCAATTCATTCCATTAATAAGAAAAAGTAGAAGTGTTAAGAATCCGCCTATGTGGCTTAACTCTGAGGGAAAGAAGTTAATAGGGAGAAAAAGGAAAGCTTTTAAGAAATATAAGTCAGAGGGGACAGTAGCTGCGTTTAATGATTATAAACACTATAACAAGTGTGTAAAACAGCAATCCGGAAGGCAAAGATAGAAAATGAGGAGCGCATCGCGGCCGAGGCCAAGACTAACCCCAAAAAGTTTTTTAAGTATATTAACAGTAAAAAGATGCAGGTTGAGGGTGTGGCCCCATTGAGTTATAGTAACAATATGGTTACAGCGGATACAGAAAAGGCAGATGTGCTTAACCAGTTCTTTTCTTCTGTGTATACAGTAGGGGGAGCCAGAGGGTCAAGTCCCGCCCAATAGCTGCCCTGTTGCCTCAGCTCCAACTGCACAGTGGTTGGCACAGGATATGGTGCTTAAAGGGTTACACACAATAAATGTAAACAAGGCACCTGGGCCAGATGGAATACCCCCTCGGGTACTGAGAGAGCTAGGGGCAGAATTGCAGTGGCCCTTGTTTCTGATATTCTCAGACTCTCTTTCATCAGGTATGGTACCTAGGGATTGGAAGAAGGCGAATGTCATTCCCATATTTAAAAAGGGAGTAAGATCTCAGCCTGGCAATTATAGGCCTGTAAGTTTGAAGCCTTGTTAATTCAAAATTATGTTTTGAAGAATGGCATTATGGGTAGGGATCAGCATGGCTTTATGAAGGACAGGTCATGTCAGACCAATTTAATTGCTTTTTATGATGAGGTAAGTAAGAAACTGGACAGTGGGGGGGCAGTAGATATAATCTATTTGGATTTTGCCAAAGCATTTGATACCGTTCCCCACAAACGACTGCTTTCTAAGCTAAGGGCTATTGGTCTTAGTGAAGTCGTTTGCACATGGATAGAAAACTGGCTACAGGATCGGGTACAGAGGGGGGTTGTTAATGGTACATTCTCTACTTGGAATAAGGTTCTCAGTGGGGTCCCTCAGGGTTCTGTACTGGGTCCACTTTTGTTTAATTTGTTCATAAATGACTTAGGGGAGGGTATTATGAGTAATGTATCAGTGTTTGCAGATGACACAAAACTCTGCAGACCAGTCAATTCTATTTAGGATGTGACATCCCTGCAGCAGGATCTTGGCCAACTGGCAATCTGGGCAGCTAAGTGGCAGATGAGATTTAATGTGGATAAATGTAAGGTCATGCACCTGGGATGTAAAAATATGCAAGCCCCGTATACCCTTAATGGACTGCACTAGGCAAATCCATAATGGAGAAGGACCTTGGAGTCCTTGTAGATAATAAACTTGGCTGTAGCAAGCAATGCCAGGCAGCAGCTGCAAGGGCAAACAGGGTATTGAGCTGTATTAAATGGGGTATAGATTCACGGGAGGAGGGGGTTATTCTTCCCCTTTACAGAGCGCTGGTAAGGCCCCATCTAGAATATGCTGTTCAGTTCTGGTCTCCAGTGCTCAAACGGGACATTATTGAGTTAGAGAGGGTCCAGAGAAGGGCAACTAAGCTGGTAAAGGGTATGGAAAGTCTCAGTTATGGGGAAAGGCTTGCCCAGTTGGGTCTGTTTACACTGGGGAAGGGGCGCTTTAGGGGGTGACATGATAACTATGTATAAATATATAAAGGGATCATATAATAACCTTTCTAATGTTTTATTTACCAGTAGGTCCTTCCAACGGACACGAGGGCACCCACTCCATTTAGAAGAAGGGAGGTTCCATTTAAATATTCAGAAAAGATTTTTTACAGTGAGAGCTGTGAGGTTGTGGAATTCCCTCCCTGAATCAGTTGTACTGGCTGATACCTTATATAACTTTAAGAAGGGGCTGGATGGATTCTTAGCAAGTGAGGGAATACAGGGTTATGGGAGATAGCTCTTAGTACAAGTTGCCCCAGGGACGGGTCCGATTGCCATCTTGGAGTCAGGAAGGAATTTTTTCCCCTCTGCGGCAAATTAGAGAGGTTTCAGATGGGGTTTTTTGCCTTCCTCTGGATCAACTAGTAGTTAGGCAGGTTATATATATAGGCATTATGGTTGAACGTGATGGACGTATGTCTTTTTTCAACCCAACTTACTACGTTACTATTAAATTATGCATTGTCTTGTGTATTTTTATACTAGCTCTTTTCACATCAGGATAAATAGGTCCCTGTCAACCTAATGGTACAAATCTTCTATATAACCTTCAGTATAAATTGGGCTTAAGTTACAAAAAAAGATTAATACGTTTCTTTACGACATTTCCCTATTTGGCAAATTCATTAGCAGCACAATTAAAGCCAAAACTGACTCAAGCTTTATGTTCTCTGATTGAAATACACTTCTAGCACCTTTATTGAGATACAAAATAAGAAGTTTTAGCAAATAAAACAAGGTTTCTTACCTGGGAATAGCCCAGCACACCCAGAATCAACGCCATAGATATAGTTGGTTGAGTCTCTAAATCCCCAATAAAGCCAACAATGTTTCTCATTGCTCCACAGGAATAATTAGGAACTGGTTCCCTGGTACCAGATAAAATCTTGAATACATTCATCAGAGCCCTTTGTGAGGCTCCACAGGAATCATGGATATGGTATCCCAGGGTCACATTGGGTAACCTTGATGGATTATCATTAAGTTCCTTGACGAGGAAGAGAAACTCCACAAGATAACGGAACTTCTGGGGACTTGGTCTGGGGAAAGAAATCATAAAATTCTTCTATAGCTGCTTGTATCTAAAGCACAATTATATTTCTTCAATCTAAAAGTGATATAAAAGTTTCAAACAAGCAAATATAGACCTTCCTCTCTAACATGAAAATATTTGAAAGAAAACAAAGGCAGTGCACAGGAGTGCCATATCTAGAGAAGTTACCCAGACTGAGAGCCCTGTGAGCAGGTACCAAAGGCACAACCTGCTCAGGCAGGATAAATGGGTCTCACAGTAAAAGGAATAATTTGTCAGCCCCGGATGAAAAGATGAAATTCTGTTGGAAGATTGACAAATTACAGTACAAGTTACCCAAAACTTATTTCCATTTATCCACAAGATGAAAACTGACAAGGCTAGTAGAGGCAGAGGATAGGACGTCCCTTTACTGACAGCAAACCCCTTTAAGTAAAGTTAATACTATGAGACTCCAAGTGACTAAGTATCAAGACACTATAGCTAGAGGCAATCTAATGGGAGGGACACACAGGAACGTAAATATAAAGGAAGCAGATCCCATAACTGTTGGGGGTGCAAGCAGGGTACTGACTTATAGGAGGAAACAAGCCTCACTCACTAGATGCTTCCATCATCTGAAGTCTAAACTACCTACCTATCTGGTATGCAAGGAAAATAATTATTCTGAACACCATATAACCAGAAATTAGAATAACAGACCCATAACAAGTCTGCCTTCTATACAAAGAGCAGAAAATCTGACCTCTAACTCCCTATGGTCTCAACTTTTTGTGGCAGTATGAACCAAATGACTCCTACCCAGCACATTTAGCCTGAACCAACCATACATTCATAAGCTGGCACATCTATCTGCCAAAAGTACTTACATGGCTCAGGCTGAATAACCATCAATGAAATACAATAATATCAGCAATATCTAGGGCCTGATTCACTAAACGCTTTTTTGCATTAAATTTGTCGCTATAATTTACCATTGTATTATCACGTGCGATAAGTCGCCATATCGCATGCGTTATTCGGCGCGCGACAGCATGCGCTAATTTTAACGCATGCGATAATTTCCACGCTGAAAAGAATACGATCGCATGATTCACTATAACTTTGGCGCGCTAAATATCGCATTCGGCTATGTGAAAATTAACTCCTACTACAGGCAGGTGAAAAATTATAGAAAAGTACAGTAAATGAGTTTTTGGCAATAAAATATGGACTTACAGTGTTATTTATTCAGTCTGTGTCTTTTTACTCAATTTTACTAAAGTCTTGGCATGTATGGAATTTCCCTACTAATATACAGTACTATAGCGGGAAATATTTAGTCGCCAAAATATACAGTACTATAAAGGTAAATGTTTAGTCGCACAAAATACATTACTAGGTATAATAATTATAGAAAAGTACAGTAAATGGGTTTTTGCCAATAAAATATGGATGTATTTCCCCTAGAGTGACGCAGCCACCAGTTTGCCAATTTTAATACAGTAATTTTATGAAAGTATTAGCGTGTATGGCTAACATGGTGTGCGTTCATTTGCGCTAAAAGTGATTAAATGTTTCGCCAGGCATGGATTCGCAGCGAATTTTTGGATGTGTGGGGAATTTTCGCGTGGCGAATTTTTTTATGGGTTTTGCCATTGGCGGATGGTTTTGCGAAATGCATGAAAAAATTTGCTGCAGAAAAATTCGCCACACGTCTAAAAATTCACTGCGAATCCATGCCTGGCGAAACATTTCATCACTTGTAGCCGCATATAAATAGTCAAATGCACAAATGAACGCACGCCATGTTAGCCATACACGCCAATATATATTTTTATTGGTTTTTGGGCTTTTTTTTGCAAATAAACATTTATACAGCACCTCTCTAGCACTCTATGCTCTCCCAGGGCAAAATGTTGGCAGTTTTATGCTGCCGGTTGTCGCTTGCGTAATGTTGCGCATGCGATAAATAACATGCATGCGGAAAATACCGCACATGCTATTTATCACGACAAACCTATCGCATAAAATACCGCACGTAAAAAAGCGCAAGTATGCTTATAGTGAATCGTGCGAAAGGTCGCAAAAATTAAGACGCAATAAAATTTTTAACGCACACTATAAATAGCGCACGTTTTAACGCACTTTAGTGAATCGGGCCCCATATATCTAAAAGTCACTCTGTTCGTTGATGGACTTCCTATGACCAGAAAGCTGAGGTCTAAAAAAAATGAACATTTATACAAAAATAAAACACTGCAATACCAGGCATGCCAGTGGGCCTTAATTTGAACAACCTCTAAAACTTCCAGAGAGACCTAATGTCTGTGCGGACACTGTCTCTATCAGACACCATGCCATATGAATGCCCTTAGCATGACAAATACAGATCTACATTGTGAAACCGGTCAATGAAATATATCAATTGAGGCTCTACCCAGAGAAAAGACTCAGCAGACCTAAAGTTGAGGTTCAACAGCAGGTCTCCAGAACACAATCCAGATAAAATTACCTCTATATAAAACATTGCATCAGCCTGCCAGCCAAGTGACCTACATACATTACGGCTAGTGGTTTCAGGCAAGCAAATAACCAGAGCTCAGCACACTGAAGAACAGAATAGAGACACTGGATGACAGATCCGTGAATTATGTCCATTATCTCTAATGGTTCAAATGAGTAAATAAATTAGCTAGAGCTCAGCACCAACACAGATCAGAATAGGAATGCATACTCTGCTGCTTCTTATGCCAGGCCACAATCAGGCCCCTGATAGGTCACCATATTGCAGGACATCAGGTTTACATACATCACTGCCACCAGATGCCTTTTGAGCAGATTGGGAGGGCACACAGATAGGGGGACAAGCACTTGCTACCAAATGCCCTGACAGCAATACAGGAAGGCAACTGAATCACACGCAGACATGGCTACCAACATTGCACTACAGTGCCCTACCTGATCCAGGAGCTGAAATACAGAAGGCTACAAGATATGAAGTAATGTGCTGGGGGACAAAAAGGTCCCATAGCCCAAAAACCTCTGTCCCTAGGACACATTATGGGCAGGACTAATGCATTCCCAATGTTAAAAAGAAAATGTTGCTTCCAATGGGAGCAAAGGCAAAAGGAATGGAAGGAGGGTTGCGTTGGTTGCATAACCATTTTCCTGCCAATGACATATGGGATACATTGTGGCAGGAAAAGGCTTTAACTGCCAAAGATGTGTCTCATACGTCCCCGGGTTCTCCTTCCTGCTTCCCCCCCAAGCGCCAGCCCACTGACACCAGAACTGCAGCAGAAGGACCAGGACTACGATCCCTGCATTTGCACTTACACACACTTACACTCACTTAGACACTCTTACATACATTTACACACACCTACAACACACAATTTAGCAGATTTTTTATTTATTTTTTGTTTTTTTTTCATTTTGCACACTTATATACACTAATATACACACTTACACACAACTTTTACACATGTACACACAAACACTTTTTTTTTTAATTTTGACTATTTTGACAGCGTGACTATCAGATATTCTGACCACTAATTACACTGTTGTGTGACTTATTTTGTTGTTCCACTGATTTGCACAATTTGTGTGGTTTTATTGCTTTTTATCCCTGTATTAGTATTCCTAATCTGTTTTTAGCATAGCTTTGCTATGTTTAACTTTGGTGTACAAAAATAACTTTACCTATTTTGAATTCATCAGAATGTGTACTTTCCAAAACTATATGGTTTTCTGGGGGTCTCTGTATAGTTTGGGGGTGTTAAGGCACATAATATGCTGACAGGGGGCTCTGTGTGCAAAAGCTGAGTTGGCAGGCGAGAAATCCAAATGTGCTATTTTATTTTTGGGGTCGGTACATACCACAGACGTTGGTAGATCTATGCATATTGGGCATCAAACTGTTCAGTAGGCCTCTGGTGTTCCTATTTGGGGTGATTTGCCTTTGTGCTCAAGAAATTGTGTGAGATAAATGCGGCAAATTGCAAAATTTTTAGGCTAGTTTCTGAAATTTCATAAAAACCAATAACTTTAGGAAAGCTTTGCAGATTGGTACTTGGTGTAGAAAGGACTCCTTACCCATGTTGGATTTGTCAGAATGTGTACTTTCCAAAACTATATGATTTTCTGGGGGTCTCTGTATAGTTAGTGGGGTTACGGCACATAATACGCTGACAGGGGGCTCTATATGCAAAAGCTGAGTTGGCAGGTGAGAAATCCATATGCACTGTTTTCATTTTGGGGTCAGTACATACAGCAGATTTGGTATATCTATGCATATTGGGCATCAAACTGTTCAGTAGACCTTAGGTGTTCCTATTTGGGGTGATTTGCCTTTGTACGCAAGAAATTGTGTGAGATAAATGCGGCAAATTGCAACATTTTTATGTGATTTTCTGAAATGTCATAAAAATCTGCAAACTTAGGAAAGCTTTACGGCTTGGTACTTTGGAGTTAAAACAAATGTGTACCCATTATAGATTCAGGGGAATGTGTACTTTCCAAAATTATATGACTTTCTGGGGTGAGTGTACTTTTTTGTAGCATTATCCGACAAAAAGGATGTAGATGTGTTGATTTTGCAGAAGCTGAAATGATTGATCATATGGGGGTATGTTCCTATTGGGGCCCCTACATGCCACATACTTAAGTAAACCTATACATATTGGGCATCAAACTGTTCAGTGGACCCCTGGGGGCTGATTTACTTACCCACGAACGGGTCGAATGGAGTCCGATTGCGTTTTTTTCGTAATGATCGGTACTTTGCGATTTTTTCGTATGTTTTGCGATTTTTTCGGATTCTGTACGAATTTTTCGGATCCAATACGATTTTTGCGTAAAAACGCGAGTTTTCCTATCCATTACGAAAGTTGCGTAAAAAGTTGCGCATTTTGCGTAGCGTTAAAACTTACGCGAAAAGTTGCGCATTTTTCGTAGCGTTAAGTTTTAACGCTACGAAAAATGCGCAACTTTTCGCGTAAGTTTTAACGCTACGCAAAATGCGCAACTTTTTACGCAACTTTCGTAATGGATACGAAAAACTCGCGTTTTTACGCAAAAATCGTATTGGATCCGAAAAATTCGTACAGAATCCGAAAAAATCGCAAAACATACGAAAAAGTCGCAAAATGTTCGTTTTCAAGTCGGAACTTTTCCAATTCGGGTCGGATTCGTGGGTTAGTAAATCAGCCCCCTGGTGTTCAAATTCAGGGTGTTTTACCTTGGTACCTAATGCTATGTGGGAGATAAGATGCTGCAAAGTTGAAGCTTTGAGGGGATTTTTGGAAATGTCATCAAAATTGCTAACTTTAGAAAAGCTTTGCTGCTTGATACTTTGGAACACAGATTAGGGGGAATGTGTACTTTCCAAAAATATGTGGCTTTCAGGGGTGAGCGTACTTTATACTAGCTTTATCCCACATATAATGATGTAAATGTGTGGATTTTGCAGGAGCTGAAATGACAGAAATGATAGATCATATGGGGGTATGTTCACATTGGGGCCCCTACATGCCACATACTTAGGTAAACCTATACATATTGGGCATCAAACTGTTCAGGGGACCCCTGGCATTCATATTAAGGGTGTTTTATTTGGTTACTTTATGACCTGTAGGATATAAGATACTATAGACTGGAAGCTTTGAAGCGATTTTCTTAAAAATTTCACACATTTTTTTTAAAAATCAAAAACTTTAGGAAAGCATTGTGACTTGATAGTTTAGAGTAGACAGACAGTTGTGCCTATTCTGGATTCCCCAGAATCTGTTCTTTCCAAAAATGTACAATATTCTGGGATAAACCTTCTGTTAGTGGAATTTTTTGCATTGAAATCTAAAGTATGCAGCTTTCTGGAGCAGTGCTTTGGAAATTCTTTCTGGTATGTGTGTTTATTTTATGGAAAATTAGATTTTTTTTTCATTTTTAGACATTTAGAAGCCTATATCTTGTTACAGAATTGGAATTACACAAAAATACCATATATTGAAAGCTTAGGTTGTCCTGAAAAAAATGATATATTGTTTTCCTGGGTAAAGTAAAAGTCCCCCCGAGGAAAAAACTGTCTGGCAATACAAGTTCCGCTTTGACCAAAATGACTGGCAGTGAAAGGGTTAAAGGGCAGGGTCCTTCTAATGGGAGCAGGGGGAATGGGCCACCCCAGTTAGTACTGACATGAAGTTCATCAAGGGAAAGGGGTAGTTACAACCACAAGTGCAGTTGTACTTGGCTGCAGTCAGTTGCATGAAAAATACTAGAGTTCCATTTCTTGCACAGCTGCCCCTGTCCATGGAGGTGACCCTGAACCAGACAGAGTAGCCCCAGGGTTCCCACAGCAGCCTGCATCAATTGCCCCAGCTCAGTTGCACTGAAATAACCGGGCACGTACATCACTCCCACATCAAATACGAAAAATCTGACTTTGGGGGACAATTGTGTTGGGCGTATCCCCATCTGGTGACTGACATTATACTGGTTCTACTCTACTTGGTTATCATTTGGGTTACTGATCAGTGCAAACCCATTCATCATGGTATCAGTGGTAAATACGAGACAAACGGGACAAACGGGACAAACCCCCATGATATTTAGTCCTTAGTGAGGAGGTGCAGGCCCACATGGAGGGTGGAAGGTACATCAGAAGAAACTGCAGGAAAGAGATTATTTTTAAAAATGAATATCCCTGGCAAGGTGTTTTATCTTTAGCTCAAGGACTCTGGCTACCTGTACAGGGCAGATCCATTAGGTATTTTCTAGATTTGGGAGTTGAATGGGTGGTACAAACGTGGGAAGTAGCATTTTGCCCAGCCCAGAAGGGTAACAGTAGAACCTACGCTGCTGTAAGTTATATCTTTCCTATCTCTTAGGGTAAAATAAAACTTACTCATCGCAGTAAAAAATTCTTTCCTTGTGTCGCGGTCCAAGAGACTGACTAACGGTCATCACTCCTCCAATCATAATATCTCCTTCCTTAATATATTCATATTCCTCATATGTTTTAATGATCTCCAGATGGCAGGCAGGGTTGGCAGGCAGTGCCCCAGACCTGCAGGGTCCCACACACAGCATTATCAGATAGATCAGTTCTATTAGGGAGTTGCATACAGCCATGATTCCCTGGGAAACACAATGTTCCCCAATACAAGGGCATGTGGGGCTGCATGTGTAGAACAGAGTAAGGGGCCCGGCTTCTCCAACCCTCATTTTATAGAGAGCAGAGAGAGGATTTGCCCCAGTAACAGTCAGTGGCACAGAGAGACACAGGGGCCCCAGGATTGGGCTGTGTGTAGAACAGAGTAAAGGGCCCCCCTCATTTTATAGAGAGCAGAGAGAGGATTTGCTCAGTAGAATGAATATAGACACAGCCACCGGGGGAGCTCTGCTCTATTCTGGGAATGGTACATTTACTGTTATATCTTTGCTCTGAAGATAAATTGCCAGCAATCTCTGTGTATCACAAGTCCCTCAGGAATCTTCAAACTTATGTTTTATCTTTTACTTCATTTCAGTCCCTGCTCTAGTTGAGCTGAAAATCAAATTTTAGGAATAATAATACATTTACCCTATTATGTAATGAAAAGCACTGTTGGCCCAGGACCATTAACCCATAGCAGCCAATAAGATGTTTGCTTTTTAACAGGTGACATTAATATTTTACCAGTAAATTGATTGCTCATTATTACGCTTTGGTTTATGGCACCAACATGAATGAATCTCGGCACTCTATGTACCTGATGATAATTTCTGGGGATGACAATGTGCCTGTCTTGAAATTCTGGTGGCTAAAATGTTCATTTACCACTTTAATATCAGCAACAATTTGAAAATATAAGTAGCAAAATTAGTGACCAATGGGCATTCGTGTAGGCACTTTGGCTAGTTATTTATAAATGTATTATTTGTATACAGTGAAACAAGGGTGTTCTGTCCTCACCACGTGTTACCCTGAGGTAGTATGTAGCTTGACATACAGCTAAACCTTCCCACACTCCAATAAAGAGGCAAAGGGTAAATCTGTAGAACTTTACTGGGTGATTGTGGAAATAAATGTGGTAAAACTGTAATACAAATGAAATAAAGTACAATCAGTATATGGGAAATACACTAACACAAAACAACTGCAACATACAAAACATTTCTGGATCTGATTATATGCCACAGTGTCTCTGAGGAGCTGGCATCCTTTTAATGGTGGCTCAGTCCAGGGTTTATGACCATAATCCTTACCAGCGATGCTACCATGGGGAGAAGATGGGTAGTGTGTGCTTCTTGTGCAGCATGATCTACAAAATGGAGTCTGTACTCCCACAAAGCATTGCAGACATCACATGGCAGGAAGTGTGGTGGTTCCATGAGGTCATAGGTTATACAGGAAATGAATGGCTGCATTTGCAGCAAACAGTCAGCAGAGGGAGTTCACTGCTAATGAGCACAATAAACAGCAAAAATGATGGAAGCTGTGCTGGAGACATGACACTCCCCGTCTGGTATCTATAGATGCCACCATTTCATTCCTGAGGAGATAACAACAAGGTTAGTTCAGATACTGGTCTGAAGAAGAATTTGGTTTCTCCCTGTTATGAGATTTTAACTTCAACTTTGCGGACTCTTCCGTCCTCACTGGGAAATGTTTTGGCAACGAGACCTAAAGGCCATTCATTTCTTTGTGACTGGCAGTCTTTCACAAGAACAATATCACCAGGCTTAAGGTTTGGTTTGGCGGTTTGCCATTTGTTCCGTGGCTGCAAAGTAGAGATGTATTGCTTTCTCCATCTATCCCAAAAGGTATTTGCAAGACACTGTACTTGTCTCCACTGACGCTTGTACAAGTCTTTATTAGTAAATTCCCCAGAAGGAGCACTCAGTGTTACAGTCTTTTGAGTAAGTATAGTGGCAGGTGTAAGCAAGACAGGATCTTCTGGGTCGTTTGAGACAGGAGTAAGAGGTCTAGCATTTATAATAGCTGAGACTTCAGCCATGAAGGTGGTTAAAGACTCATGGGTGAGCCTTGCAGTTCCTACCTGTAAGAAGATGGTGTTGAGGATTCTCCTGGCTATGCCAATCATCCTTTCCCAGGCACCTCCCATGTGAGAAGAGTGAGGTGGGTTGAAAGTCCAGGAGCAGTCCTGATCAGCTAGGTATCTCTCCACATCCTTGACATTAACGTTTGATGAGATTTGCAGTTCTTTGGCTGCCCCAACAAAGTTAGTACCCCTGTCGGAGCGAATATGTTTCACAGGGCCTCGTATTGCAATAAAACGTCTGAGGGCATTTATGAAACTTGAAGTGTCCATTGATTCAATGACCTCGATATGGACAGCTCTGAGGGTCATACAAGTGAATATGACTGCCCAGCATTTGCTATTTGCATGGTTTCCTCTAGTGTGTCGTGTGGAAACAGACCAGGGACCAAATACATCTAGACCAACACTGGTGAAAGGTGGGTCTTGGCTAAGTCTGTCAGTGGGAAGATTGGCCATCTTTTGGGTTTGTAACCTCCCACGGAGTTTACGGCAAGTGATGCACTTGAAAATTGCACTATTCACGCATCTTTTTGCTCCAACTATCCACAAGCCAGCTGTCCTTAAGGCTCCTTCTGTAAATAGTCAGCCCTGATGTTTGACTTGAGCATGATAATGACATACAAGCAAAGTTGCAATGTGATGGTTACCTGGAATGATCAGAGGATGTTTCTCTTCAAACTCTATTTCTGCACCTTTGAGGCGTCCTCCTACTCTTAATAGGCCATTCTGGTCAAGAAATGGGTCGAGTTTTCTCAAAGCGCTGTCTTTAGGAACAGGTTTGCCTCCTGTAATGCAGTTGATCTCTCTAGAATAAATCTCGTGATGTACAGTGTGAAGAATGACATTCTTTGTTTGCTGAAGTTCTGCTACTGTGTAGACATTTTTACAGTGATGCCATCCTTTGCAGGTATTTACATCTGTAGATGAGATATGTTTGAAGGAGCGAGCTATGTGGGTCAGACAGGTGATAGCTCGGACGAGTGATTTCCAACTTGAAAACCTATTAAACCTGTTGGATTTAAGTTGGTTGTTAGTGATTATTGTGTGACATGTAGACACTTGGGGGCGGATTTCAGCGTCTGAATTTGCATCCACTAGCTCGAATGCTTCGTTCTCAGAAGCAGTTTGTTAAGTTCTACACAAGAATGCAGGTCCTGTGAGCCAAGATGTGCTTTTAAGTTGACTTGCAGCGACAGCTCTGGTTGCGTGGTCTGCAGGGTTGTAGTCGGTAGGTACATAGTGCCACTGTTCTGGACAGGTGGATCTCCTAATTCTGAGTACCCTGTTGGTGACATAAACATAAAACCTTCTGGTTTCATTGTAGATATAGCCCGGTACTACCTTGCTGTCTGTGTAAAAAACAGTCTCTTTGAGCTCTATGCTGATCTCAGCTGTAATAAGTTCAGCTAGCTCCACAGCTAGAACAGCAGCACAGAGTTCCAGTCTGGGTATGGTATGCTCTGGAATTGGTGCAAGTTTTGCTTTGCCCATAACAAACCCAATGTGACATTGTCTATAGATGTCCACGGTTCTAATGTAGGCGACAGCAGCTATGGCTTTAACAGAAGCATCACAGAAAACATACAGTTTTTGACTTTGTATTTCTGTAGAAGGTATTGAAGCATATGGGTGTGTTACCTGAAGGCTGGAAAGAGTTGTCAAAGAACATCTCCACTCTGCCCACGTATTCTTTTTATCAGGTGCCAGTGGAGCATCCCAGTCAGATGTTTCCATTGTTAAGTCTCTTAAAAGTGCTTTACCTTGTATAGTGACAGGAGCAGCAAATCCTAATGGATCATATAGGCTGTTTATTGTGGACAGGACACCCCTGCGAGTGAAGGGTTTTTCCTCCTCATTTACTTGGAAGGCAAAGGTATCAGACTGTAAGTCCCACAGAAGTCCGAGGCTCCGTTGAACAGGTAAAGAGTCAGCTCCTAAGTCTAAGTCTCTTAGGTCATTTGAATGGTCCTGAGAAGGGAAGGCTTGCATCACTTCTTTGCTGTTGGAAGCTATTTTGTGAAGCCTAAGGTTTGAGCAAGCAAGAGCTTCCTGTGCCCTTTTGAGGAGACAGATTGCAGCTTTACTTGAGGGCAAGGATTTTAAGCAGTCATCTACATAAAAGTCCTTTTCAACTAATTGCTTGACATCTGACCCATACTCCACCTCACTTTCCTGAGCAGAGGGTCTGAGCCCATAGATTGCAACTGTGGGGGAAGGGCTGTTGCCAAAGATGTGTACCCTCATTCGATACTCTGTGATGTCTTTGGAAGGATCGTTGTCTCTGTACCAGAAGAATCTCAGGAAATTTCTGTCTTTCTCTCTTACTAGAAAACAGTGGAACATTTGTTGAATGTCAGCAATAAATGCAATAGAGTCTTTGCAAAAACGAAGGAGTACTCCCAGAAGTTTGTTATTGAGGTCAGGGCCTGTTAGGAGGACATCATTTAGGGAGACACCTTTGAACTTAGAACTGGAATCAAAAACCACTCTAATCTGTCCTGGTTTCTTTGGATGATACACTCCAAATATTGGTAGGTACCAGCATTCCTCAGTGTCGGTGAGGGTGGGAGCTACCTCTGCATGACTGTTCTCAAATATTTTCCCCATGAAGGTAAAGAAGTGGCCTTTCATCTCTGGTTTCTTTTGAAAGCTGCGCTTGAGAGAATTGAAGCGTTTTAGGGCCTCCTCTCTGTTGTTAGGTAGGCGTTGCCTCCGAGGTCTAAAGGGTAGAGGTGCGACCCAACTGTTGGCATCATTTTTGACTAGCCCCTGCTCCATTATTTCTAAGAAGAGTTTATCCTCAATAGACATTGCTACCTGATTATCCTCTTTTGATCTATGAAACACTGTGCACCCCAGATGGTCTTGATCACTGTCACAAGCATCGTTATCATCAAAGGGGTTCAAGAGGGTGTGAGTCAGGTTTGTATTAAAGGGCCTTTCTTTTATGAGGAAGCTATTGTGACATGGTTGGAAGATGGAGGGACGCCCATTCTCTAGTGTGTTTGTGAGCAAGCTGTTTACATAGGCTGGTTTGTGCACACTTCCAAGACAGACATCTCCTATTATGACCCATCCTAGGTCTAACTTCTGTGCGTAAGGAGCATTGTTTGGACCGTTAATCTGGTCCCTTGCTTTATGGACCTGTAAGATATCCCTCCCAAGGAGGAGCAGTATCTGGGCCTTGGGGTCAAGCTTAGGGATTAGGTGCATTATAGGTTTTAAGTGCATGTGGTGCTGTGCTACGTCTGGTGTAGGGATTTCAGATCTATTGTCGGGAATTCTGTTGCACTCAATTATGGTTGGTAAAGGTAATTGTACCTGTCCATCTATGGACTCTACCTGGTAACCAGATGCCCTTCTCCCTGTTGTCTCGGTGATCCCTGCACAAGTTTTTAGGGAGTAAGGAGTGCTTGGGCCTTTGATATTGAATGCATCAAAGAAGGCTGGGCAGGCTAGAGATCTGTTGCTCTGGTCATCCAGGATTGCATAAAGTTTAACTGCTCTGTCTTTATGGCCTGTTGGATAGACCCTGACAAGGCAGATTTTAGAGCAGGATTTGCCCCATGTTGCTCCTTTACAAACTTCTGTGCATTGTGAACTGACCTCTGGTGTAGCTGTAGCAGTGTTACCTTCCTCCCCGCCATGCTTGCTGGCACCATTGTTGTGAGGTAAAACCCACGGGGCTGGCCCAGGGTGTAGAGCTGTGTTGTGATGTGTGCTGTCACATTCTGTGCATTTAACACTGACCTTACAGTCCTTAGCGAGGTGAGCTGTTGATGAGCAGCACTTGTAACAGATGTTGTTCTCCTTTAGGAAGGCTTTGCGGTCCTCTATGGACTTCTCCCTGAAGGCTCTGCATTTCAGGAGAGGATGAGGCTTCTGATGCAGGGGGCACTGCTTACCAGGGTCTTTGCTCTTTGTCTCTTCCCGCGTAGAACCAGATCTGTGGGAAGAATCTGAAAGGGAAGCATTAGTTTTGTGAACTGTTACTGCTGCTTTGCGAGCATTAAGCACTAAGGGAGTTGTATGTGGCAGACTAAGATCAAAACTGGGGTCATTTCTCATCTTGGCTTGTTGGTATACAAAGTCTACAAGCACAGTGAATGGAGGGAAAGGAACATTGTGCATTTCTTTATACTTTGACCCGTGTGTCATCCAGCGCTTCTGCAAGTTGTAAGGTAACTTTTGCACAATGGGGTTGACACCTCTGGCCGTGTCAAGGAATGCAAGTCCCGGTAAGTCCCCTTCAGCCTTAGCAACCTGAAGTTCCATTAACAAGTCACTTAGTTCCCTAAGTTTTTGGTAACCTTTATTAGATATTTTAGGGAAATCATCAATTCTTTTGAAGAGTGCATTCTCTACTACCTCTGCTGAGCCATAACACTCATTAAGTCTGTGCCAAATCATTTTGAGACCAGTCTGTGGGTGGTTTATGTTGATCACCCTGATCCTTTTGGCATGTTCTGCAGACTCAGTGCCTAAGTATTTGATAAGGAGGTCTATCTCCTCACTGTATGATAGGTCTAAGTCTCTGATAGTGTTTTGAAAGGAAGATCGCCAGGCCCTGAAGCCTTCTGGGCGGTCATTAAACTTTACGAGTCCTTTGGTGATTAGCTCACGCCGGGCAAAGAACTTGGCAAAGTCCATTGTGGCCTGGTTGGCACCAGGGTAGGTGGGTGGACCAGTGTAATAGTGAAAGGGTGTAGTGTAATCATACCTGTCTGGAGGCTCTCCTTTAGGCTGATTTGTGACATACCGCCTTAACATAGCAGAGGAGGCAGCTGGAGGGTTACCCATAGATTTAGGTGCTTGGTTGGTGTAGGTTCTGTAGGCAGGATCACTTTGCTCCGCGTTGTCTCTTTGGTGGATCTGCGGCTTGCTGCTGACTTGTTAAGTCACGTGGCAGTCTTGGTCTGGCTCCTGGGTAGTTCGTTGGTCTGGTTCTTGCGCTGAAAGACAACCCATACCTTGTTTGGAGTGCCAGTGGACATACTCAGAAGTGCGCTGTAGCGGGTCTTGGGCCTCAGTCTCCAGATCTGGCATCCTGCTGTGTCTTTCACTGTCGGGGTATATGATTGCCTCTAGAGCTTCCGCTTCAGCTATGGCTACTGCAGCTTCCTTCTCTACATTGAGCTTCTCTAGGAATGCTTCTAGGCGACCGCTTTCTATTTTCCTGTCTGCTTCCTGGCGTTCGGCCTCTACCTTCCTCTCTACTTCTAGGCACGCTCTTTCTGCTTCCTGGTGCACTCTTTCTGCTTCCAGACGTGCCCATTCCACTTTTGCCTTCATCTCCTTTTCTGCAAAGGCGGCGCGGGCCTTGGCTTCTTCTGCTTTCGCACGGGCAATGGCGGCAGCATTAATAACGGACGAGCGCTGGGAGGAACCAGAAACCTGGGACCTGGTTGTAAGTGAAGGTGTCCGTTTCTGGGACATTATGCTGTTTGCGGGGTATTTGCCCTTGCAGGGACGGCTGTATAGTTAAATGCAGGTGGCTGCAAAATAGCAGGCCTCAGTGTATTGTCTGTATCTTATTGCAGTTTAGTGGGGGTGCACTGCACTTGTGTAGCTGCTTTCTTGCTGCGCTTGTTTTATAGCCTGCAGTGAAGCTTCTGAACTGCTCTACCCACTGGATAGCCGCTGTTTTACTGTTCTGTCCTCACCACGTGTTACCCTGAGGTAGTATGTAGCTTGACATACAGCTAAACCTTCCCACACTCCAATAAAGAGGCAAAGGGTGAAATCTGTAGAACTTTACTGGGTGATTGTGGAAATAAATGTGGTAAAACTGTAATACAAATGAAATAAAGTACAATCAGTATATGGGAAATACACTAACACAAAACAACTGCAACATACAAAACATTTCTGGATCTGATTATATGCCACAGTGTCTCTGAGGAGCTGGCAGCCTTTTAATGGTGGCTCAGTCCAGGGTTTATGACCATAATCCTTACCAGCGATGCTACCATGGGGAGAAGATGGGTAGTGTGTGCTTCTTGTGCAGCATGATCTACAAAATGGAGTCTGTACTCCCACAAAGCATTGCAGACATCACATGGCAGGAAGTGTGGTGGTTCCATGAGGTCATAGGTTATACAGGAAATGAATGGCTGCATTTGCAGCAAACAGTCAGCAGAGGGAGTTCACTGCTAATGAGCACAATAAACAGCAAAAATGATGGAAGCTGTGCTGGAGACATGACAAAGGGCTATCCAGGACTGACCAGCAGCCATTACATTCACTACTTCAAATACAATTATATTATTTGCCTTAAGTAATTAACATATTTTCAAGAATTGTTTCAAAATACATAGAAAATACACTTTCCTGAACTCTCTGCTACGTGATGGGGAGATTGGAGGATGTTTAAATCAGTAATCTTAGTAATTGTATTATGTTAAATGGAAACTTACTAATCAATAAACAATTAATCATAGTTTAAAAATATAAAAATGAAGGTATTAATGCTATTATAAAGTCTGGCCGGAATAATTTTAAGTTTTGTAAAATAAAAAAAACATCATTCAGTTGGTTGTTTGATCAGGGGGGGGCCCGTGTCTATTTCCCCTGGAGGGGGGCCCTCAGGTGACTCAAGATGCACCAAAAAAAGGACGCGGGTCCAATGTAGGTAACTCACAATATCTCCCACATTCTGGATCTCACACAATTTTAGCTGGAGGGAGCAGTGTGAAACAGATTAGGCAGTGTGTGTGTGGGGGGGGGAAGTGATAGGAAATCTAATTAAAAAAACAAAACAAGAACTAATTAGGACAGGTAGAGAAGCCAATGAAAAGACTGAGATCCTTAGATAGGTGCAACTTTTATGCTAGATACCCACTTTTTATTATTTCCCCCCCTCTTGCCTTCTGTATCCCCCATTTAAGTGTTTGAAAATAAAGAATATTTGAGAAACAAAACAAAACAAGGGGTGTAAGTACAGAAATTACTTACCCATAATCCAACCCTCTGGCACCTCCCCTCAGAGAACTTGCGGTAGAGAGCTGACTGGCACAAGATATAGGAGTCATGGCAACTTTCAGGGAACCCTAACCGAATACTCATAAAACTCTGCAGAGAGTTTTAAGCAATGACAGCCCCCTGGGCAACGAGCCAGGGGGGCTGTGATGTCAGCCCTTCGATGTGATCATCGCAGGCCCCCCCCAAGCATGGTGTAGCATCGCATCTGCTGCTTGTTTCCAGCTTCCTGCTTCCCCCCCTCCACTCCCCCCACTCACCGGGACTGCAGCAGGACGGCCAGTCATGCCATCTGGATCTTCTGGACAGGTAAGTGTTTTTTTTATTGTATTTACCCACTTACACTCATTTACACACATTTATACCTACATACAGCACACAATTTAGCACTTTTTTGTTTTTTTGTTTTGCACACTAATATACACTTATATACACACTTACATACTACCACACTACTTTTACATATGTACACAAGTGTATACACAAACTTTTTTTTGTATTTTTTTTTCTATTTTACTGCTTGTTTTTAGTTTATATACCTTAAAAACTGTTTATTTTGCCAGTGTGACTATTGGATCAGACATTCTGACCACTATTAATGCTGTTCTGTGACTTATTTTGTTGTTTCGCGGATTTGCTCAATTTTTGTGGTTTTATTGCATTTTTATCCCTGTATAAGTGTTTCTGATCTGTTTTTAGCATAGCTTTGCTAGGTGTAACTTTGGTGTACAAAAATAACTTTACCTATTTTGAATTCATCAGAATGTGTACTATACAAAAATATATGGTTTTCTGGGGGTCTCTGTATAGTAAGGGGGGGTTAGGGCACATAATACACTGACAGGGGGCTCTGTATGCAAAAGCTGAGCTGGCAGGCGAGAAATCCATATGCACTATTTTCATTTTGGGGTCAGTACATACCACAAACTTTGGCATATCTATGCATATTGGGCATCAAACTTTTCAGTAGACCATAGGTGTTCCTATTTGCGGTGATATGCCTTTGTATGCATGAAATTGTGTGAGATAAATGCGGAAAACCTCAACATTTTTAGGCGATTTTCTGAAATATCATAAAAATCGGCAAACCTAGGAAAGCTTTGCAGCTTGGTACTTTGGAGTAGAAAGACATGGGTACCCATTTTAGATTTGGGGGAAAGTGTACTTTCCAAAAATATATGGCTTTCTGGGGTGAGCATACTTTTTGTAGCATTATCCCACATAAAGGATGTAAATTTGTTTATTTTTTGAAATGACACATCATATGGGGGTATGTTCCAATTGGGGCCCCTACATGCCAAATATTTAGGTAAACCTATACATATTGGGCATCAAACTGTTCAGTGGACCTCTGGCATTTAAATTCAGGGTGATCTTGGTTCCTAATGCTATGTGGGAGATAAGATCCTGTAAATTGGAAGCTTTGAGCGGATTTTTGGAAATGTCATCAAAATTGCTAAATTTAGAAATGCTTTGCGCCTTCGTACTTTAGAGTAGAAATACTTGGGTACCCATTTTAGATTTGGGGGATGTGTACTTTCCAAAAATATATGACTTTCTGGGGTGAGCATACTTTTTACTAGCTTTATCCCACATATAATGATGTAAATGTGTTTATTTTGCAGGAGCTGAAATGACAGAAATGATAGATCATATGGGGGTATGTTCACTTTGGGGCCCCTACATGCCACATACTTAGGTAAACCCATACATATTGGGCATCAAACTGTTCAGTGGACCCCTGGAGTTCAAATTTAGGGTGTTTTATCTTGGTACCTAATGCTATGTGGGAGATAAGATGCTGCAAATTGGAAGTGTTGAGGAGATTTTTGGAAATGTCATCAAAATTGCCAGCTTAAGAAAGCTGTGTGGCTTGGTTCTTTGGAGTAGAAAGACATGGGTACCCATTTTAGATTTGGGGGATGTGTACTTTCCAAAAATATATGACTTTCTGGGGTGAGCATACTTTTTACAAGCTTTATCCCACATATAATGATGTAAATGTGTTGATTTTGCAGGAGCTGAAATGACAGAAATTATAGAACATATGGGGGTATGTTCACATTGGGGCCCATACATGCCACATACTAAGGTAAACCTATACATATTGGGCATCAAACTATTCAGTGGGCCCCTGGTGTTCATATTTAGGGTGTTTTATTTGGTTACTTTATGACCTGTAGGAGATAAGATACTATAGACTGGAAGCTTTGAAGTGATTTTTTAAAAACTTTACAAATTTTGATAAAAACCTATAATTTTAGGAAAGCATTATGACTTGATAGTTTGGAGTAGACAGTTTATTGTGCCTTTTCTGGATTCCCCAGAATCTGTTCTTTCCAGAAATGTACAATTTTCTGGGATAAACCTTCTGTTAGTGGAAGTTTTGGCCTTGAAATCTAAAGTATGCAGCTTTCTGGAGCAGTGCTTTGGGAATTTGGTAGTGTACTGCTGGGAGTTTTTGACCCCAGAGAATTGAGAAATCTCCATAAAACTATATGTACTTGGTATTGGCACGTTCAGGAGACATGGGACTTTCCAAATCAGTTGTATTTTTGTGCATAAATTAATTTTTGTTTCTGGTGTATGTGTGTTTCTATTATGAAAAATATGATTTTTTTAAAAAAGTTTTAGACATTTAGAAGCCTATATCTTGTTACAGAATTGGAATTACACCAAAGTTCTACCATATTGTGAAAGCTTAGTTTGTCCTGAAAAAAACAATATATTGTTTTCCTGGGTAAACTAAAATTCCCCCTGAGAAAAGGCCCCTAAAGTGAAACAGTGCAAAATGTTCAAAAACTGTCTGGCAGTAGAAGTTCCACTTTGGTCCAAAATGGCTGGCAGTGAAAGGGTTCAAAGTCAACAAACCTTTACTTGGGTTAGGTTAGAGTTGATTTTTTTGCTTTGCTTTTTAGACCTGAGTTTGTATTGCTCAGAAGATTGGCTCAGATAACCTTTTACTGATATAATATGCCTGGCAGTTTTCCATGTCTGAAAAGTCTGCAAATGTTCTGCTCACCAGGATATCATGTCTGGAAGTCAGGATGTGGCCCAAGGATTTTGGACACAGAGGATGGGAAATGAGAATTGTAAAGAATAAGTCCTGTTTCCCTGGCATCTTCCCTTCCCTATACAGGTTATGCTTAATTACCTAATCCAATAAAGAAATTGTTTTATGCTGTAAACTAATGTATTAACCAATGAGATAACAAAGTTATTAGTATGTAATTACTTATGCTAATGATGTTTATTCAAGGGTATAAAAAATGATGTCACAGAGAGGGTGGGGGACAAACTTGTGAGAAGCTGATGAATGCTGTACTGCTATTCTATGCTTGGTGCCCCAATCACTAAACTGCCTTTTCTGAGTGAGCATTGCAAGAGATCCCGAGGTGCCGTTTGTTGGAGGGGACGTTTGGCCTCCCAGTTACTAACCCTGATACAGTCACTTCAACTGCAACATCACTGTATGTGCAACACAATTGGTACATGCGGCAGATTTGCCAAAATGGAAATATTTTCATCACTCCCTTTTTTCTGTAAGAAATATATATATTTTATAAATAGAGTGTTTTTCTCTCTCTAGCAAAACTTTCTCATAGAACATTATTAGCAATGATTGTCCATTACTGCTAATAGGATAAATGGCAATTTTAAACAAAACTAAATGGGGGCAAAAAACTAGTTTTAGTAACACATTTGGCCCTCAGTGATTTAGGCTTTCATTTAATACATTTTTATTTAACAATAAATATATAAACAATAAATAAACAATGTAATAAATAAAACTTATGTTAAAATATTTTCTATATTCACTTACATTAAATTTCTGGTACAGGGAGTAAATATTCATATTCATAAAACAGATTGTGTGATTGTAACATTTACACTAATCATTTCATATCATAAGAATTAGAGGTGTGTTATGTGATTAGAATTGGTTGTTTGTCTGTATTATATTTGTAGCTATTTATATTTAGGTAAAACACAAATATAAACAAGTGGCAGCATTACATAAACAAGTCTGATCATTGTATTTTAAACTAAGTTTTACCAAATATCAGTACTGATTCTGTCTGTTTCCAAGTAACTGAGATTTTGTATTAATTTCAGATCTAAACTGAATGATGTAACATTTGGGCAGAAATATAGAGGCTAAAAGGCCCGCGCTTGAGGTGAGTATGGCAAATATCTCCACACACACAGTGTTTTTGCCTTTGGTGCTCAGATAGGCCGGGATCATTGTGATCCAAACACTGCAGAAGAGCAGCATGCTGAAAGTGATGTACTTGGCCTCATTAAAACTGTCCGGTAAGCTCCGAGCTAAAAATGCTAAAACAAAACTAACAGCTGCCAGAAGCCCCATATACCCAATAACTGAGTAAAAGCCAATAGCTGAGCCCTCATTGCACTGAATGATGATGGTTCCAGGGGAAGTGTGAATGTCCAGTTCCTGAAAGGGAGGAGAAATGGCCAACCAAGTCATGCAGATGATTATTTGAATGGATGAGCAGAACAAGACTACAGAATTGGACAGTTTGACTCCCAGCCATTTTCTCCATGAGCTCCCTGGCTTGGTGGCTTTGAAAGCAACACAAACCATGATAGTCTTGGCCAGGAGAGAAGAGACAGCTATGGAGAAGGTGATTCCAAAAGTGACATTACGCAGCATGCAGGTTATATCCACAGGGCGACCGAGGAACAGAAACACACTGAGGAAGCTCAGCTTGATGGAGACAAGGAGGAGGAAGCTCAGGCTCCGGTTGTTGGCTCTCACTATGGGGGAGTCCCGGTAAGTAATAAAAACTCCTAGTATAAGCAGAGATGCAAGAAAAAATAAAGCTGAGGTAGCTGAGAAAAATGCAGAAAGTATATGGGTATATGATAAATAATCTACAGATTTTGGAATACACTGTGTCTTTTTTCTATTGGGCCATTCCATTTTGGGGCATTGGATGCAGTTTTCACTGTCTGTGAAGGTAATAAAAATAAAACAAGAGTCAAGAGTATAATATCATTGGAAGGAGCTTATATACATGGATGTTTGACTGTAATGTACTGTTTGGGCCATTAATAGGAATAGGAGAGCTGTGCAGTTTTGAGGAAACAATAATTTCAGAATGAATCGTTTATAGTTTATATCATCAAATGTGATCTATTAAAGAACATTACCAAACTGATACATACATATCATTAAATATTATCCTTTTACAACTGTTTATGATAGTATGTGTGCTTCCTCACCTCTAACTCTAACAGGAAGAAGTGTAAGAGTAAAAGACAGAACTATGCCCATTCATTGGCTGATGTAATTATCATAAGATCATTAATCGGGCCTTTATTACTTAATATTGCAGTGTTTCTGTTTGAGATTATCTAATGGTGTATGCTATTAGACACGTATATTTTTTGAACATACTGTATAAAGACAAAAATTACTTTACATATGGGCTGTTTTATGTAATGTAATTTAATGAGACCTGTAATGTTCAGGGGTATAAATTTCCCTTCAGTTCCAGAATCAAAAATATTAGGGTCAGAAGTACAGCCTTCCTAATCACCGAGGTACCTGTAATCAATGTAAGCCCATTTTTGCAGTCCAACATGCCAGGGCCCTCCCATTTACAAAATAAGGTAAACAATATATAAAAACTGCTGTATTTGCAATTCATCCCACACTCCACCATAAATGAGCCTCAGGCAGGGCTTTCGGGCAATATATTTGAGGAAACAGGCATTCTGCACCTATTTGACGTGTGGCTAAATTTTTTTCACTCAGCGAATTTTTCCGTGGCAAATTTTTCGCTAAACAATTTGTCAATGGTGTAAATGTAAAATTCACTGAAAATCCATGCCTGCCGAAAAAAATCGCTCATCACAAAACTTTAACCCTTTAAGTGCCAGCAGAATTTGACATTTCGGTTCCTCTCAGTGCCAGACGTTTTGTAAATATTCTGTGCTCTCTCAATTTAGGGGCTTTTACTGGGGGCAGTGTTAAGTTTAGGTGGGCAAACTATATATTTTTTTTTTTCAGGAGAACCTAAGCTTTCCAAATCTGCCTGAGTTTTTGTGTATTTCTACTTCTGGAACAAGACTTAGAGCTTGAAATACAAAAAAAAAAGAAAAAATGCTATTTTTCATGATATAGGGAGTTATACCAGAAACATATTTTATTTTATGGACAAAAATTCAACTGATTTGGAAAGCCTCATGTCTCCCGAATGTGCCAATACCTGATATGTATAGTTTTATGGAGATTTCTGACTTCTATAGATCAAAAACTCCCACCAGTAAATTACTAAATTTTCAAAGAATTACAGCAGAATACAGCATACTTTAGATTCCAAAGCCAAAAATCCTGGAACATTAGGTTTACCCCAGGAAACCATATATTTTTGAAAAGTACACATTCTGATGAATCCGAAATGGGTAACTATGTCTTCCAACTCCTAAGTACCAAACGGCAATGCTTTACTGAATTTAGCATTTTCTATAAAAAATTATGAAAATTCTAAAAAATCGCCTCAAATCTTCCACTTTCAAGCATCATATTTCCTACATAATATTAGGTACCAAGAAAACACATCCTAAATATGAAAGCCAAGGGTCCACTGAACAGTTTGATGCCCATTGTGCATAGGTTCACCAATGTATCTGGCATATAGAGACCCCAAAATGAAGTTAGTGCATACAAAGTGTATACACTGCAATATAAGCTTCCAGCATGTGTATTACATGCTATAAGACCCCTTAACAGTAGGAGACCCTAGAAAACTATACATTTTCTGGAAGTACACATTCTGACAAAACAAAAATGGGTAAATACATCTTTCTACAGCAAACTACCAAACTACAAAGCTATGCTAAACAGAACATTTTTTTTTACATTTCTGAAAATCGTCTCAAAGCTTGCATTTTACCTCATTATGTACCCCCACATTTTGTAACATATCAACATAAAACTTTCTAAATATGAACGCCAGGGGCCTACTGAACAGTTTGATGCCCTATATGCATATATTGGCCAAACTACGTGCCGTACAGGGGCACCCAAATAAAAATTGTGCATATGAATTTTCACATAAGACACTCCGGCTCATGCAATTTTTGCACTCGGTATGTGTATTATGTGGCATAAGACCCCCTAACAGTACGAAGACCCTAGAAAACCATATTTTTTCCGAAAGTACACATTCTGACAAAACAAAAGTGGGTAAATACAACTTTCTACTGCAAACTACCAAACTACAAAGCTATGCTAAACAAAACGGTTTATGTGACATTTCTGAAAATCGTCACAAAGCTTGAATGTTGCCTCATTATGTACCCCACATTTAGTAACGTACCAACATAAAACACTCTAAGTATGAATGCCAGGGGTCTACTGAACAGTTTGATGCCCTATATGCATAGATTTACCAAACTAAGTGGGGTACACAGGATGCCAAATTGAAATACAGCAGACAAAATATCCATGTGCAAAGACAAGTAATAAAGAACAATATGAAATGCAATAAAATTGATAAAAATAAAGAAAAATCACTAAAATCATTTCGAGTTTGAGTATTCTGGCTTGGGCAAATAGGTTTTACAGACAAAGTCAAGCGAACAACAACTATGCATAACTAAAAATGCATCGAAATCACAGAAAATGTAGTGAAAACACTAAAATAATACACAAAAGGTATTGCACAGTGCGGTTAGCGAATACACTATCCGCAATGGCAATAAAACATTTTTTTCATGCAATATTAAAAATGATGCGATAAAAAAATTACAAAAATACATAAGTGTGTAAGTGAGTGTGTACACATGGTAAAATGTGTTTTGTGTGCATGTGTGCAAGTAAGTGTGTGTATGAATGTGTGTGTGCAAGTAAGTGTGAGTGTGAATGTTTTAAAACCACCCCAAAAATGCATGTTTGTGTTTATAAGTGTGAGTATAAGTGTGTATTAGTGTAATAAGTGTGTGATTGTGTTTGTGTGTGTATTTAGCACCTACCTGGGCTGAAGATCGAAGCCAGACCTGGAGAGACATTCCACAGCAGCTGCAGCCGATGGTGAGAGGGGGCGGTGCAGAGAGGGGGGCCGAGAGCAGAGGGGGAGTGGAGGGAGGGAGAGAGAGAAACTGCAGGGAAAGCCTAGCACCTAGAATACAAGTGCTAGGCTTTTTCTATGGGGCCCCTGGGCAATCGCGACCCAGGGGCCACTCATTCCCCACCTCTGACTGTTGTCTGGAGGCTGGGGAATGAGCAGGGAGTGAAGAAGCAGCTTGAAAAGCCACTTCTCCGCTCCCAAATCTGGAAGTGCAACAGGACGTGGAATCTACATTCTGTGGCACTTAGGTACTTTGGTACCCAGGAATCTACATCCTGTGGCATTAAAAAGGTTAAAGCGTGAAAAATCCGTGAAACTGTGAAAATCTTGCAACACTTTTTACGCAGGTGGCAATTTTTTGTTGCGCGGGAGAATTTTTATGATGCAAATTTTATTGCCCGTTTTGTGGAATAATTCGTCAATGGCGAAACACACGAATGCGCCATGAATCCATGTCTGACGAATTATTACGTCTATCACTAATGATTTCAACTCCTTAATATATGTTTGTTGGGCTCAGTATTCGGCACAACACAGCATGGTGGCTCTAAAGTGGATGGGCAATATTGTTAGCCTGGGGAGTGTTTTATACCACAAAGGGGAACCCCAATTCTACACAGTTGTGTAAGTGTTAAATTAGGACAAATTAATGATTTTTTTTTTTGCAGTACTAATGACAATAGCTTTGGGCATATGGTACATACTGTAAAGAATTAAGCTAGAATAGTTAAGACAAAATATCTAAAAGGTATGGTGGAAATTAAACAGTCACTGGCTATGAACATAAAATGAGTGATTAATAATGTATTAGACAAAAGTATGAAATAGGCAGCACACATTTGTTAGTCTGAGTTATATTACCTATTTGTAATTTTAGCTCAATGGTCTTTTACTCCTTGTATGTTTTTGGGTTACATCAGAAATGTAGGGACAACAGTTCACACAATGATTTTGGTTATTACTCTTGGTTACATGCAGTTCCAGTGCGGTTACATCTTTGTAAAACCATTGGTTGTACTTTACCTTTATATTGCTTACCAGTTGTATTGGAGATCTCTCCCTCAGGGCACCAGACACAATCATAGCAGCACATATAAATCCCAGGCCTTGATACCTTTCTGTAGCCGGGGACACAGCTCTCAGAACACCAAGATATTGGCAACTAATACAAAGAAACAAATTGCAAAAAGGTATGAGCAGTATTGAGGCCAAATGATTTGTTGTAATAAAAGATTGACTAATTTTTAAAACCACAGCTTTATTCATACACAATTAAATGCAAAAAGTTTTCCAAGGAGAAGTAACCCATAGTGACCAATAAGATGTTTGCAAATGCTACCAGATGATTGGCTATTGGGTAGGTGATTAGTATGACAACAAATTTTGCCTTTTATTACAAAAGCGCTATATAACTAATCCAATCTAGGTTCCATTTAGGTTCTGGATTATGCTGAAAAGAGAGGAAAGGTGTATAGGGCAAAAGAGAAAGTGTTGGAATAGTTATGAAATGGGAAGAGTGGGAATTGGAATAAGGTTAGAAAGGGTAGAGTAGGGAAAGAGAACTGGGCATGGAGCAGTGACCTAAAAGTTGACTGGGGTTGTTCCTAACCGGCAAGCTCATTAATATCAAGGAACCTACACAACATATTGTACTTATATCCTGCTGAGTTACTTTCATTCTCAATATATGCTGCACCAAAACTCTACTAACTGATTTTCATGACTGGTTATACACTGCACTTAGGAATTGCTCCATCAGGATCAGTGCAACTGCTACAACATCTGATGAATAAGGTGTATACAATTATATTGTGTGGATTAGACACACTAAGTTGTGTTGGATGTCGTCCTACTATATCTATATGGAGTAAACTATCCATTAGGAATACATATACACTGGATTTCAGGTGAGAAATTTCCATATAGTTTTGACTGATAGATATCGGCTAATCAGGGGCTTAGTTCATGTAGACGGAAGTTTGTTTGTTAAACACAGTATTGTTTTCCAAGAATGGGCACCAATGCTCCTAAAATGGCTGCTGGAGCACTTCCTGCTTGGGAAAATAAAGAGGATTTATGGAAATGAAAATCCATTTAAAATCAAATTTTGTCTAATTTTAACAATACTTCGTACAAATGATTCAAGCATTATTGTGACATTTTATAAATACAGCAATGATCAGTTTAATTTGAATTTATATGAGTTTCAAGGCTAGAAAAAAAATGAATTTTAGTAAATATTCCCCTAAATGTTATAGAACAAAGTTCCATTTGATCCATGCAACTTACTCACACACCTTTTGTCTGTTATTGTCCCTTCAAACTGGCCATGTGGGTAAGCGTCAGGGATGAAACTGAAGGGGATTGGTTGTGAAATTTGAATAACATTTAGTAAAATAAAAAAAATCACAATTCAAACATTTTCAAACAGGTTTTATTTTTAAAAACATGAAGCTTTTTATTTCTTTCCTCTACTCTAGACTTTATATAGGGCTTTATAGAAGACTGTAGGGCTAATTCACTAAAGTGCGATAAATGTTATCACACGCTTTTTTGCGTAAATTAGACGCGATAATTAGCACGCGATTCTAAGTCGCCATATCGCATGCGTTTTTTTTCGTGCAACCGTATACGGTAGTTGTAACGCATGCGTTAATTATAGAAAAGTACAGTTAAGGAGCTTTTGGCAATAAAATATGGACTTACAGTGTTATTTATTCAGTCTGTGTTGGCCCCAGAGTGACACAGCCGCCAGTTTGCAGGGAAATGGGCATTTTTAATACAGTAATTTTCCACAAGTATTGGCGTGTATGGCTAACATGGCGTGCGCTCATTCGCATGACTATTTATAAGCGGCTACAAGTGATGAAATGTTTCGCCAGGCATGGATTCGCAGTTAATTTTTGGACGTGCGGCGAATTCTTTCATGCGTTTCGCAAAACATGTGCAATGGCAAAACGCATGGAAAAAATTTGCCGCAGAAAAATTCACCGCACATCCAAAAATTGACACAGGCGTCAAAAAATAATAGTCGCGGGCAACAATTTTTTTGCCCGCACAACATTTTTGCCGTTTCGTGGATCTTTCGAAAGATTTGCTAATTTTTCACCAGAGATAACCAGAACACATTTGCTCATCACTAGCGGCTACTATTTATATGCTACCATTTATACTCTACATTTATATGCTACCATTTATACGCTACATTTATATGCTACCATTTATACGCTACATTTATATGCTACTATTTATACGCTACATTTATATGCTACTATTTATATGCTACCATTTATATGCTACTATTTATATGCTACTATTTATATACACTATTTATATGCTACTATTTATATCCCGCGACTATACGCGTGTGTTATTTAGCACATGTACCATCAAATACTGCTTGAAAATAGTTAAATAACACATGCAATATCGCGCGTAAAATAGCGCAAGTATGCTTATAGTGAAACGTGCGAAAAGTCGCGACAATTAAGACGCGATAAACTTTTTAACGCACGCTATAAATAGCGCACGTTTTATCGCACTTTAGTGAATAGCCCCTTGTATGTTGAACAAGCCTGGGAAACTTTAAATCTTTTCACTTTAAAGGTAGATATAATTAGGGGCGTGTCAGTGGGTAGAACTCTATGGCAAAGTTGTGTAATGTCGCTCTGAATATGGCAGCTCTTTCTATAGCAAATCTTTCCCATCAGCCCTTGAATCCCCCATCCATCGTACCCCAGAATGGCACTGGGTAAAGTCACAAACACATCCTCAATTCAGCCCAGTAGATGCAGTAAGCCATCACACTCATAGGTAGCAATATAATCACATAACCGCACAGGTTCACATCGTTCACAACTTCATTCTGTTCTAAATTCACAATACTAACATATACAAGAAATCTCTTCCTTCATCTTCATTCTGATCTCAGTGTTTAGATCAACTAGAAGTAGGCAGTATTTGAATATGCGATTGAGATTGATGGATGTGTGTCATTTTTAATCTCAGCTTCTATTTTCCTACATATATAACTGTATCATGGGAAATCCTATCAGGGTGTTGGTAGGTATGACTGGGTGTAAGATTAACCCTTAAGTTACACACAGTCACACACACTTGTATAAAACAACACCCTATAACTGAACATGAGGATAGGAAGCATTTGGTTTCTGACCTTGTTGTTTGGAGTTTTCCATCGTATTTTTTCTTGTATTAATGTTAATCTTTGGGCCCAGGGTACATAATTTCCAACTGTGTTCCAAGTCCAAGTCTTATTAGAACCGAGTTGTGGATTCACAATCTCATATTCATGATTAAAATCCCCTTTTTCAGTAAAGGATAAGGCAGGGCTTCCATCACTTGTATAGGAAACATTTCTCAGATATCGATGTAACTAGAAAGGACAACATACAAAATGATTTCCAAGTAGTATTCTCTGAGTAAAGTAGGCAGTAAACTACAATAAACTGATAAAGGATTAGGGGCCTGAGCGCTTATACCTCACTTACCCCACAGGTTGTTTCATTTCACTCCTACTCAGGCCCCCCCATCTCTAGTGAGTTGCAGAACTAAATCTCGCAGGGGTTGGTGTTACCGACACAATAACAACTATAATGTATGATTTACTAACCCTAATCCAAGATTGTAAAGAGACATATTAAAGGGACACTAAACCCAACCATAAAGCTGTCCCACTGCGCCCCCTAGTTCTCTATATGATGAAAAACATAATTACACATGGAAACCAATTCACCAATGAGAATTCTACTGAGCAACAATCTGATTGTAAGTGCAAGAGAAGTGACCAATGAGAATGCTGATTCCCAGCACTGTGATAATGATGGCATTTTCCCGTCATTATATGGCACAGGAATCAGACATGGGGATAAAGGGACAGACTTGTTCAGTGCTGGGAAACTGTGCTTATTGCTCCCAACTCCAATTGCAGGAACAGAGAACAGGGAGCCGGATTTACACAGTTCTTTTATCAGTTGGTGAATTTTCTTGCATCTGTAATTATATTTTTGGCAACTTTTATAGCAAAACTAGGGGGCGCAGTGGGACAGCATCATGGTTGGGTTTACATCCCCTTCAAATTGTTCTTTATTGTCTCTGTTTAGTATTTTGGCAAAACACCCAGGTGAGGACTGAAACATTGATTTGAATGTTTGTCCCTGTGTGCATCAGCCTTCTATTGTACTTTTATTGCACTGTTTGCACCCAGGCATGTGACCAAGCAAGTGTGTGCCCCGTAGATATATATATATACACACATCTGGGTAGAGAGGAGCACAACCTAGGCAGGATTTAACACTCAAAAATAGTGTCTGGACATGGTGAGACAAAATGTGAAAATTTTCTGGCTGCAAGAGGGGTGGGTCAAACAATCAGATCAGCTCAGGGAGGGTATCGGAGGGTATATCGAGGGAAGATTCACTTGTTTGCTGACCTTGCCAAAAAAGTGGATCTTTACATGCATGGCCAACTTTAATTACTCCTTAATACAATTGTTTGAGTCCATGTTATGATCCCTGTGCCCTAAATGCTCACCCCCAATATTGCTTGAGATAAGTTCTGTATTATTAGTTATTCCCAGACCCAAAAGAGTGTCTGTCCCAGTAAGTTCCTGAACTGCCTGAAATAAATTGTCGTCATCTAGCATATTAACAAAGATGTATATGACTGCCTTGCTTATGTTGTTTGCACTTTTTTGTGTGAACACTGGAACAAACTAGGACTTGCAGAACTGGAAGGTGAACCACTGATTTCATCTTTGCAAGCTATCAGAGAAGAGACCTATGGAGAAAGTTCTGAAATCAGTAGATTGTACTTAAAGTTAACTACACATTTTCCTCTCTTCTCCATCCATTAATGATGGCAGGTTTAAAGTAATGACAGAGGTCATGGAACAAGGGAGTTGGTTTGTGTATCAGGTAAGAATCCCATGATGCAAGGATAACTAACTACTAGTAATACAAACAATCCAGCTTACCTGGTAGTTATACATTTGTTTGTACTGGGAAGTTTGCTTGGGAAGGGAGTTCTGCATATGAGTCAGTGCAACAGACATTATTTCCACTGCATTCATCAGACTGGCAGAGTGATAAGGGTTTAGATAAGAAGGAAGATCTGTAAGTGTTTCCTTTCCAGAGCAATTATGGAGAAAATGAAAGATATATTTATGGTATTCATTTTTAGATTTATCTTTTGACAAACAGGAAAATTTCCACAACCAGATATTTTCAAGTAAATTGTCTTCTGGGTAGTTTGATGGTTTGTAACTGTCTGAGAACTCTTTGAATCTGGGGACAAATCGATCATTTATTCTTTTCTGTGTGAACAGCAAACTCCCATGAAATAATTCCAAAACATAATGATACGAAACATCTATTTGATTTAACCATTTGGATAAAAAGATAAATGTCTTCCCTTTGAAGGGGGAAAATTCTGAAAATATCAAACGGCTTATACCCACATCGCTTGAAATAATAAAGACACTGACTGAAAAAAATTTAATAAAGTCCTTTTTCAATTTATGGACTGAACTATTTTCCCGTAGACTTATTGTGAATGCAACACAGATGCCTTCTCTAGAGAGATGTTTTATCAGCAGTTGATGATCTTTGTATCCGCTGTAATCATCAGATCTAAGAATCCCAATCCAGTTCCAGCCAAAATATTTCAGTAGTTTGCACAAAGCAATATATTCCTCCTCATCACTCTGTACTGTCCGATAAAAGTATGGGAACGTGACTCTGTCACTGAGGGAAGGGTCTGTAGCTCCGTAACTGATCTGTAAATAAGGAGAGAAAGTGACAGTCTCTCTTCCCAATTCTGGTGTCTCTTCCTACATCCAACACAATTCCCTTCCTCAGAAAAAAAAAATTCTCCCTGGAATTGATAAAACATTTTAAGTTCACACACCTTCCACCATCTCGTAGACAAAGAAAAGCTCCTTCCTGTTTCCAGTTATAATTAAAATTGACAATTATCCAACTGGTTCGATGGAATAAATGAGAAAACTGCATAAGCCACAAGTTGCCCACAAGCAGATGCTTTGGCTATTGCTAAACTCCATAATATCCACAGTGAACTTGAATATCAAGAGAACCCTAGTTATGTAACTGTAAGTGGGAAAACAAGTCTTCTATGAAATGTCACCTAAATCCTAAAATTGTTCTTTATTGTCTCATAAATTTACTAACATAACTATGATCCAAAATTGTGGCTCTTAAAAAAAGCAGAACATTTAAAAATAAGACCCTAGCATTCCAGGTACTGATGGTTAAAACAAGAATGTGCCCGTGTATTATACACTTTTAACTACAGAAGGAATGCGCTGAGATAAGTTCTGTTTTTGGCTGATTTATTGAAAATTTCTTTAAAAACCCTTCTAGCCCCGCCCAACTGTTCCACTTCCTGTTGCCTCCTTTCCCAGGTTTTGCAGGTATGCCGGCAGCACTCTGCACTTTAGGACAGGACCCAATCAGCAGCTAGACTGACCTGTTACTTTACATAAGAATCTGAAAAAACTTGCAAAACTATGAAAAAATTCATGAAACTAAGAAAAAGTCCCAAAACGTACGTGAGTTTTAGTCATGTGGTGCATTTTTGTGCCCGTTTCACAAAAATCTGCCAATGTTGAGACACAGAAATTCGCACCCACCCAAGACTTGTGCAGGAGTTATTGAGACAGCAGGGAGGAAAACATCTGGCTACCAAGTAGAGTCCATAGATGGACAAATATGCTTGCCTTTGCCAATTATAACTGTTAGAGAAAAAAGAAACCATCTTGTTTCTTTTCTCCATCTTGTTCATATCATTTAATATTAGAGGGGTTGTGAAATACATTGTATAAGAATGTTTCTGTTTGCTGTTGTAAAAACATTTTGATGAGTCCGCAAACTTGTGAAAAGAGGCATGTTGGGTGTTGGTCAACTGGGCCTCTTTGCCTGTTCTTAGAGATAACAAAGCTAACTACTGATAAGACTGTTTCAGGACTATAAGACAAACATGCTTTGGGTCATTCAATGTAGTATCAGCTCATAGACAATTCTCATTTAAGAATGTCTGGATACTGCCTTCGTACATACGAATAAAATGTAGCTACAATCAAACTGGCCTATCCAACAGTTTTTCCTTGACAGCTTTGGTGCCGAAACCCGGGAGTGGAGAAATTGGAGGACAGCCATACAGGAGGAGATGATTGGATACCGAGACCTTAGGCGCCAATAAAGATGAGACCAAAGATTTGTCTCTGATAAGCTCTCGCTATCACTTTCATTCCCTCGCTTGGCTGTATCTACAAGAGTAACCCGCTCTACGAACCTTGGATAGGCCAGCCGTAAGTTGTTTGTTTGTCTCTTTGTTAGTCTGTGTGTAACCCTTGTGAGTTAGTGTGTTAGTCTGTGTCTAACCCTTGTGAGTTAGTGTGTTAGTCTGTGTCTAACCCTGTGAGTTAGTGTAACAGATGTGCATAACCCGTTACATGTTGTGTTCATGTTTAGGTAACTGTGAATGTACTAATGTGTCAGTGAAAGTATTTTTTGTTTAATGATAAGAACTCTCTCTCTGCCCTTCATGGGATAATTGTTCTTTAATTAATCTCACTGTGTAACTATATTAATAAGGATTTACTGTAGAGTGATACTAGTGGGGACTGCCTACCATCAGATATAGAGTGTAGTCATTGGTTATGGTTATACAAATGAAATTAGTTCTAACACTTCTTATGGGATTTGTTTGCATCTATCTGTTTTGGAAATTTTGGCGGGAACAAATGAAGGGTTAACCTGTATGTGAATTTTAGCCACCGAAACCCACTTTTGTGAAAATCTATATATTGGGAATATATAGATTTTTGTTTTGTGTAAAAGGGGGGAGCGTGATCGTCTCCAGCCCAGTTCCATATGGGGAACATTTTACCCAAAACCGAGGGGTGGCCAGACCCCGACTTGTGATTTTTTCTGTTCCGGGAACAGAGAGAATAGGAGCTCCTGAGTCATCACTGTCACCGGGAGGCAGTGATGAAAGATGGCCAGTGGGTAAGTGGCTAAATAGACAAATGGGCTAAATTAACAAAACAGACCGATATGGCTATCCCATGTGATGGTGTACACTCAAATGGGATACCCTATACAAATTCAGTCAAAGTTTATTGGAACAGATGGATGCTGAAATTCTATTAGAATTGGGACACACAGTAGGGATCAATGTAACTAAGATTAGGAAGACATGGAGTGAGGGAGAAGTAGAGGGTTATGACCAAATGAGAGAAATAAAGGGAGTAGTTCTGTCAGTAGTAGTAGCTTTAAGAACCAGATTGAGGGCTAAGTGGGATAAACTTTAACACTCAGTTGGTTAAGGGAAATATAGACACCCATGGAAAGTGTATGTATATGTATGGGTATATATATATTGCTAAACTGGTATGTTTGTCAGTGATTTTTGTGGATAACAGTCATTATTGCTATCAAAGTAAGTATAGATTCACAAAATTAAAGGTGTCAATGTCACTTTAAGTAATTGTTAGAAAAGGCTGTAGGCATATTCAAAGGGAAAGATAACATTACTGCAGGGAATGATAAGGCAGATAAAGCTGCTGACAAATAGGCTGCTTGCATGGCTCTAACAGGGACACCAACTGACAGCCACATATACCAACTGCCACATACACCAACTGACAGCCACATACACCAACTGACAGCCACATACACCAGTCACACAGTCTTTAGTAATTGTTAAAACGCTGCAAATGTAAGGCTGGAGCACAAGTCCATATTAAATGGACCAGTAAATGTTATAAGATACAAGGTGATATTTGGAAACATGATTATGGTTGTTTGTGTGCACCTCCTGTTTATTTAATTTGTTAGCAAACACTTTGCTCCTCTCATCTCATGTTTCCAAAAGGGGGGAATTAAATTTATGGTAAACAAATTATGGTTTGCTTTTGGATTTGTGAAAAAATCATATTTATAACACCTGGTTAAACCATTCTATCAGTTTCAAAGGTTACAGATAGATTGTATTCACCTACTTAAATGTTTTTATGTATTTGTATGCATAGATATGTTTTGGGGTGATTTGAGGCATGGCCAGTAACAAAAGCCACAGAGCTAATAACAGGTAAAGCTAACCTGGGTACAAACTTTAACCCTTGCATTGTCATCTATGAGACACCCCTAAGGGTCCCCAACAGTTATTTCCTTTGTGTTGCTTTTTGGTAGACCACCAAATATTGGGTTGTTTATTCAAATATTGGTAGGAAGAACATGTTTCTCTTACTGACTATGTTAAGCAATTGTATAAGCAGCTCACTAACTTGTATGGGAAAGTGTTCTATTCTTTATCAGATTCAGAGACTGTATTTGGAACTCACTCTCTCCAATCAGGAGATTGGGGGGTGATAAAGAGATTTGTGAGCCAAACTGAATACACATCTGACACTGTAAGAAGGTATTTCCCATACAAAGTCCTGCTGATAGTCAGAGCAGAGCGCTATCTCCAGTGACTGAGAGTCAGAGCAGAGTGTTATCTCCAGTGACTGAGAGCCTGAGCAGAGTGTTATCTCCAATGGCAGAGTCTGAGCCTGTCTCTACACTCAACCCCCCCAACGAGATCACATCGACAGAAAGACAACTAAGGCGACTGATTCAGTTCTTCCAGAATCAAGAGGATAAAAAAGCATCTTTAAAGTCAGACGAGAGTGGTAACAATAATCCCACTAGTCTGTTAACCAACGGTCCCAGTTTCAGGTTTTGACACTAAGCGTGGGCCTACTCTGGGTGAAGAGGATCACCATCAGGAAGAAAAGGACTTTTATAAAATAATGACTCTGTGTTTGTTATTCTGGGTAAAGGTCCTTATCATTGCTTTACACCAGTAAAGGGGGGTTGGCAAAATCTATATGGCTCTTACACCAGCAGGCTGCAAAGCAGTTACATACTACTGACTGCTGGAGATGTTTATACGTTCCAGACAACCACAAGGGGATACTTTTAGTAGGGATACCTATCTCTATAAATGATCTTAATCTTACAGATTATAGCTATGAAGTTGCAATAGACACAAATTATATGTATCAAAATGCAATTAGTGATCAGGGAACATATTTGGAAATAACAGGGTTACTAGATACACCCACCATATGCGTAGGATCCATGTTTTCTAATCATACAATCACTTAATGTACTTACCTAAGATTCATGTGGGAAACACAGATTATGAAAATGCTATTCTGAATTTCTACTTGGATTATATGGGAAAGAAATGTGATAAGATGCACGGTAATTGTAATGATTATGTTGGTGTGGGAAAAATGTATACTTCTTATGTCACCAGGTGTTCCTGCCCTGACCGAGGAGAAGATAAAGATAAGAGTTTAAGTCTAAGGTGACAGATAATATGAGATGGTGTCAGACTTGGCTGGGGTATCAGGGTACAATCATTTCTAGGGTACTTAGATAAGAACTATATTATATTTGGAAACTAAGCTTACTCATGGCTCCCTATGGGAGCGTAGGGAAATTGCACCATTGGAAGCGTTGTACCTGCTATCTGACAATATCTGAACATCTCATACATAGACAATCAAGGTATCCATTCCAGGGTAATAAACAAAAAAAGGAATTATTTTCCACCTCAGATAAAGGATGGATGTGGTTCCCTGCCTTGATAGGATGGGGAATAGAATTAGTCAATAGATTAATTAAGTATACTAGTATAAGGGATGGTATAATAAATGAAACTATAAGTTCCATCAAAATAATAAATGAGAAATAAGTCAGGAAGATGGCATTATAGAATAGAATGGTCCTAGATTACCTACTAATAGATGAGGGTGGGGTTTATACAATCACAGGTAAGGAGAGTTGTACCTGGATTGGGGACTCACATGACCCAATTGAGCCCTACAGAACCCTTTCTCATTTATGGGAATCATAAGGATTTGGTTATCAAATGTTTAAAAGTTTTTATAGTACTAAATGTGTGGGATTGCAATGGGCCTTGTGTTATATATTATAGCAAGGTTGATTCTGTGTTGTTGCAAATACAGTATTTTATCCAGAGGTTACATGGAGGGGCAGCTGAAGGGAGGGTGCTCACCCATTTAGCTCCTGGATCAAATATACAACAGCCTCTTCTGATCAGCAACCTTCTGCATTTGGCCGACCTTATCCATAGCAGGATCCCATTCCTGTATGAATAGGGTAATGAAGAACTTCCTGATTTAGATGGGAACCCAGATAGGCAACTCAGTACTGCCACTTAACCTTTATAGGTGAGCGGAATAGAGTTCTGGGTAAGAAGAATATATATGTTCAAGATTTTGAACAACAGGGAGGAATGTTAGAGAAAAAAGAAACCATCTTGTTTCTTTTCTCCATCTTGTTCATATCATTTAATATTAGAGGGGTTGTGAAATACATTGTATAAGAATGTTTCTGTTTGCTGTTGTAAAAACATTTTGATGAGTCCGCAAACTTGTGAAAAGAGGCATGTTGGGTGTTGGTCAACTGGGCCTCTTTGCCTGTTCTTAGAGATAACAAAGCTAACTACTGATAAGACTGTTTCAGGACTATAAGACAAACATGCTTTGGGTCATTCAATGTAGTATCAGCTCATAGACAATTCTCATTTAAGAATGTCTGGATACTGCCTTCGTACGTACGAATAAAATGTAGCTACAATCAAACTGGCCTATCCAACAGTTTTTCCTTGACATAACTGAGTGCAGTCGGATACCAGATAATAGGACTGAAATCCCTAAACCAGATGTAGCACTGCACCATATGCCCTTGTGTGCATGTGTAATGCACTTAATCTGTGAACTTGACTCTAAGGCCCAGATAATGCTTGTTCTTGGAAGAGATATCCTATGGGTCCACAAAGCAAGCAACTAGATTAATGGGCCCTTACAATGCACCTTATGCACAGAAACTAGACCTTGGATGGGTCATCATGGGTGATGTATGTCTGGGCGATATACACAGGCTGACCAACATCAACACTCTGTATACTAACACATTTGAGGATTGCCACCCTTCTCTTTTTCAACCATGTCCAAATTGTTTTCTGATTAAAGAGATTCAGAATAACATTTACAGTATCTAACCAACCTCTTAGGAAGCCCTTGTTGTGAGAGCTATCCCTGCACTAAGTATGATGATGATCACTTGGGTTGCACCATTTTCCAGAGATCCAAAAACAACAATCAGCTTTCCCTTTCCATAGAAGACAAAATCTTCCTGGAGATCATGGATCAAGGTATGTGTAAAGACAATGCCAACAGCCAGCTGGGTATCTCCACTTACCAAACCACACAGACATTACCTTCCTAATAACAGAGAAGAGGCACTCTCTTCTTCCCTCACTCGCACATTCCAAAAGAAACCACAGATGAGGGAACACGTCTTTACATTCATGAGAAAAATATTTAAGACTAGTCATGCAGAAATTGCTCCCAGTATTAACAGGAAAGAAGAATGCTGGTACTTGCCAATCTTTGTAGTATACCACCTAAAGAAGCCAGGTCAGATCAGAGTTTTGTTTGATTCCAGTTTCAAGTATGATGGAGTTTCCTTAAATTATGTACTTTTAACTGGTCCTGACCTCAACAACACTTGGGCATACTCATAAGTTTCTGTAAAGATCCTATTGCCTTTATAGCAGACATTCAGCAAATGTTCCACAGCTTTCTTGTGAGAGAAGCTCAGAGGGACTTCTTGAGATTCTTCTGGCTCTGAAACAATGATCTGGCAAAAGATGACCTAGAGTACCACATGAAAGTTCCAGTTTTATCAATGCTCTCAGGAGATTCATACTAATTTGAGGCCCAGTGAAAAACATTTACTGTGATAGAGGGACTAATTTTGTGGGAGCCTGTAAAGAGTTAAAAATTCCTTCAAACCTTGACAAAATGGACATTCAACCCTCCTCATTCCTTACAGGAAGGGTCAACAAGGCTTACTCAGGAGATTCTCACCACCTTTATGGCAGAAGTAACAGCCATAAGGGATGAGCAAATTTTTTTTTATCAGGCATGGAATTGCAGTGAATTTCCGCATTTCGCCATTGCGAAACTTCAGTGAAAATTCGATGTAGAAAAATTCAGAGCACAAATTTTTTATTCGCACATCAAATCATGCATGTTCGCATCAAAAAAGGGCGTGGTCATGAAAAAAAAGTGCGCAAATTTCCGGGACAGATTCGCTCATCACTCATAGCCATTATGAATGCCAGGCCTTTGACCTCAGTTTCCAATGATCCTGAGGATCCCTTCATACTTACTCCATCAGCCTCGCTTACTCAAAAGGTTGGTACCATTAAAGCTCCTCCAGGTGAGTTTGATACCAGAGACTTATATAAACGCCAGTGGAGGCAAGTTCAAAGTCTTGCCAATATGTTCTGGGACAAATGGAAGAAGCAGTACATCTTCACCTTACAGTCTAGGAGTAAGTGGCAGTTGACAAATAGAACATTGAACCTGGCAACATTATTCTCATGAAAGACTCTCAGATCAAGAGAAAAGAGTGGCCTCTAGGGCTTATCACTAGAGTTTTCCCAAGTGAGGATGAAAAGTCCGGAAAGTAGAGGTCAAGGTTGTAAAGCGGAATGAGACTAAACTTTTCCTTAGACCTAATGTATATCTGAACTAATCCTATTGCTCTCTTCCACAGAACATTCAAATGGGTGATATCAATATACAATATACAATATCAGACGGGGAGTGTTATGCCTCCAGCATTGTTTTATTGGTTCATTGCGCCACCTAGTGGTTTCTTAATGTATAAATTGTGATTGCTTATAAAATGTCCTTTTCAGCTTACCATACTTTACCATGTGACCATGGGTAATACAGGAAAAGGATCAGTATAGCTGCCATCTTAGCAATGTCAACAGCATAATATTCAATCTGCGATAATCCTACCCCATCCAGCCCTGTGGAAGCATCGTTGGTAGGTATTATTCATCCCTAGCCCCTAGGTTATTAATACAAGCAGATATTTGCATGTTTATGCCTTAATTCAGGTTTATACCTGTTTATGTGCAGTTACCTCAGGGCACATCTGTTCTTGCCCAGGTATCTAGGCCTCCTACTCAGATGCTCTTTTCCTTCATACATGATTGTACATTATATGAACCCCAATGCTTTGTTTACTGTACTTATTATGCTGTATAGTAAATGCTGCCATATTTCCCCCAGTTTCACACCTTCCCCGTTGTTATTAAACTGAAGCCTACCAACCCGTCTCAGTGAGTTGATGAAGGGAGGAGTTTATCTGTATGTCAAACTACACACTGCCCCAGGGTAATACGTAGTGAGGGCAGAACAATGCTATATATTTCCTTTAAAAGGCAGTGGTGATGAGCGAATCTGTCCCATTTTGCTTCATCGAAAAATTCGCAAAAATATTGAAAAGATTCCTGAAAACGGTGAACAATTCACAATTTTGTGACGCACGTGCCAATTTTTTTTCAATGCACATCATTTTTTTCACCTGTTTCACTAAACAATCCACCAACAGCAAATAGCGGAAATTCACCACGAATCCACGCCTGCTGAAAAATTTCACTAATCACTAAAAGGCAGGCATCAATTTAAATATAGAAGGAAAAATAAAGAAAATGTATTTATAAAAATACATTATTTAACCTTATTCAAACCGAAAAATTATAACTTAAGCTATAATTTTATTCACATAAATAGGTCATTTTGAAAACTCACAGTTACCTATAGAGGAAGCAGACTTTGCGCTCATGGGGTACCTGGGGGGACAGGGGTACCCTGACTGCAGGATCTGTTTCCTCTATAGTTTTTAGAAATGTCCCCTCCCCAACCACTCTCTTACCCACTCCTGTGTTAGTGGCCGGGGAGCAGGGGGCAAGTGGGTAGGTGGATGGTGGATGGGGGGTTATTGTTACACCACTGCCTGCAGCCCACTCTTTGTAATGTTATGTATTAACTGGACTTGTCCTTGCTTTACATACACTGCTGCAAACATGCTTTAATATCATATATATGTTATTAAGGAAGCTACACTCTACATTGCTTCACTTAAAAGTGAACTAAAGCCTAATAAAGAAGTAGGGTAGAAATGCTACACGTTATGTTATGTCAGCAAGGGACCTGACACAGTGCTGGGAATCAGCATTCTCATTGGTCACTTCTCTTGCATCTTTAATTATGTTTTTGGACAGTAGAATTCGCATTGGTGAACTGGTTTCCATATGTAATTATGTTTTTCATCAACTTCTATAGAGAATTAGGGGGCGCAGTGGGGCAGCTTTACAGTTGGGTTTAGAGTCCCTTTGATAAAACCTTATAGCTCCAATCATGCCAACCCAATACAACCAACACCTCACCTTCATGAGATCCCTGACTCCATGCTGGTTATGAACAGATTAAGAGCAATATTGGAGCAATATTCCAGGGAATTTATTGCAGGAAGATCTTTGTACAAATCAATCTTAATTGAGAAATTCAGTCGGAAGACTGGCAAAAGGTCTTCAAGAAAAACACAGCAAGTCCAGTTGATTTGAATTATTACTATAAATATACCATGACCTGAATGAATAAGAACCTTCACAGATGTATCTTATCTTCTGCTGATACACAACGCATGATCTAGGCTACTGTTAGTTAACAAACTAGAGACTGGCTCACAATATACCGTACATATAAAATATAATTTTTGCAATTCAAAACTGATTAGTAAATAAATCATATTCTATATACATGGCAGCCCAAGTGCAATTAGCATCAGAATGTAACAATCAGCCCTGTAGCATCAGCTTATAGCGTAGGAAAAACTAATTTACTTCTTGATTATTTGCAACTACCCCCTAAGCTTAACTTCTTAATAGCTGCTCAGAGCCCCCTGAACTTGTGCAATTGTGCAGGGTGAATACTCAGAGCAATGAGGCAGTACAGCAGAACATTGGGTGCAGCCCATATAAATACAGAGTGTTGTAGCACCACTGTGGAGACCAATGTGGGGAAGTAGAATAGGAGTCCCAAAAGTTTCCACCTTAAATGACCCAAATGCCTACAGCCATCTTGAATCAGGGAGTTTAACTATGCCTGGATTCCCTGTCACTACTGTGGTCCCTTCACTAAGGCAGTGAGCCTTACATGTTATTTCATTCATCTATTCATTTGGTTTGTACTGGAATCTCTGATAAAGTACCACTCTTTGAGCATTTTCCCTCACATTCACCCTCCCAAACTGTTCTATTTTAAAATCTGGAAGACTCTTCTGATCTAAATCCTAATAAATCCGTGTTTATCAAACAGTTGCGAATGGTGAGACCATTATTAATCTACTCATCAAGTTGCAATTTGGGAATTAACTGGCCCATGATTAAAAGATGTAGGAGTGGGGATGGGAATGAAGTTATTATGGGCCTATTGGTCAGTCGTTGGATCTTCAGAGCTGCTTTCATTGTTTCTAAATTTTATTTTCATGGGAAGATTTTAGTGACAGTTGGATTCCCCACAGTAAATCTTGTAAATATAATGGGGATATTGATTATTTTTCTATATCTCCCCAATTATTTGAATGGGCAGGAAGATACCTGTTTGATTCAGAATGTTTGCTTTATAATAGTGAAAGAAGTCAATCCGCCGTGTTTCTGGGGTTTGTACATCTCTGACTGAGAAATTCTGGGTCTTTTATTTGGCCAAATAAGTTCATTACCTGCATTTAGCCTTCCCAACCATGAGATATACATAGGCTTCCAACTTGCCAATTCTGTTTTAATGACATCACTTAACTTGCTATCGTTTTCTTTATAAAGTTGAACGATTCAAATTGATTCCTAGATATTTAATGCTCTGCATTTGCTAAAAAGGTCCCAAAAAACCTACAAAATCTGTAAATTGTGGGATGACGGCTTGATTTACAAAGGCATAAAATAAATTCTTTGTTTTAAGTTAAACAGTTTCCCGTGTCTACAAGTTACGCTTAATAAACATAGAATTTTTGCTGCTTTCTTTTTTCTTACTTTTCTTTTCTCTATCCTTTCTTTATTGTACATGTTTTTGTATCAATCTTTATAAAAATATAAATAAAAAGTAAATCTTTTAACATATATAACATCACTATATCCTGAACTGTATATTGGGAGACCTATTCAAATACATTTAAAAATGAAATAATTCAAATTCTGTTGAACATTTCTTAGGGGAGAAGGATAGTAAGTACCATTTTATAAATACCCCCACTTTTTATGCTGTAAATTTTAACTCTGGTAAATAACAACCACATTAAATGATGCATCTTGATGAATACACTGGATTTTACATGGTGATTCCTAGAGTTCCGGCATTGTGTTGTGTATTTATATACTAGCTCTTTTCACATCATGATACATAGGTCCCTGGCAACCTAGTGGTACAAATCTTCTATATAACCTTCAGTGTAAGTGGGGTGTAAGTTACAAAAAAAGAGTATTACGTTTCTTTACCACATTTCCCTTTTTGGCAAATTCATTAGGGGCACAATTACAGCCAAAACTGACTCAAGCTTTATGTTCTCTGATTGAAATACACTTCTAGCACCTTCTTCTAATACTTAGAGGCCTCATTAAGATACAAAATAAGAAGTTTTAGCAAATAAAACTAGGATTCTTACCTGGGAATAGCCCAGCACACCCAGAATAGATGCCATAGATATAGTTGGTTGAGACTCTAAATCCCCAATAAAGCCAACAATGTTTCTCATTGCTACACAGGAATAATTAGGAACTGGTTCCCTGGTACCAGATAAAATCTTGAATACATTCATCAGAGCCCTTTCTGAGGCTCCACAGGAATCATGGATATGGTATCCCAGGGTCACATTGGGTAACCTTGATGGATTATCATTAAGTTCCTTGACGAGGAAGAGAAACTCCACAAGATAACGGTACTTCTGGGGACTTGGTCTGGGGAAAGAAATCATAAACATCTTCTCTAGCTGCTTGTATCTAAAGCACAATTATATTTCTTCAATCTAAAAGTGATATAAAAGTTCCAAACAAGCAATTATAGACCTTCCTCTCTAACATGAAAATATTTGAAATCTAGAAAACAAAGGCACAGGAGTGCCATATCTAGAGAAGTTACCCAGACTGAGAGCCCTGTGAGCAGGTACCAAAGGCACAACCTGCTCAGACAGGATAAATGGGTCACATAGTAAAAGGAAACAAAAGGAATTCTGGGAATGAATGCCAAACTCTTAAAAAAATCCCATTTACATGGGGTTACCCTATAGGCTAAAGCTCACCCACTGGGTTTAAAGCAGAAGCCAGGATAATAGCTGATCAGATTCCCAACTACAGACTGGTTTCGCCTTTCTTGAGGCTCATCAGTGTAGTGCAGGTTTTTTTTTAAAAAGTTTGGATTCATTCCCAGAATTCCTTTTCTCGACAGTAAAAGAAATAATTTGTCAGCCCCAGATGGAAAGATGAAATCCTGTTGGAAGATTGACAAATGACAGTACAAGTTACCCAAAACTTATTTCCATTTATCCACAAGATGAAAACTAACAAGGCTAGTAGGGGCAGAGGATTGGAACTCCCTTTGCTAACAGCAAACCCCTTTAAGTAAAGTTAATACTATGATACTCCAAGTGACTAAGTATCAAGACACTATAGCTAGAGGCAATCTAATGGGAGGGACACACAGGAACGTAAATATAAAGGAAGCAGATCCCATAACTGTTGGGGGTGCAAGCAGGGTACTGACTTATAGGAGGAAACACTCACCAGATGCTTCCATCATCTAAAGTCTAAACCAGCTACCTATCTGGTATGCAAGAAAAACAAGCCCTGTATCCTGAACACCATATAACTAGAAATTAGAAAAACTGACCAAAAATAAGTCTGCCTTCTATACAAAGAGCAGGTCTTATGCTTTCCCCATGGTTAAAAAGAAAATTTTGCTTCCAATGGGAGCAAAGGCAGAAGGAATGACAGGAGGTTGTATTGGTCGTTTAAAGGGGAGGGCCCTTCTAATGGGAGCAGGGGGGATGGGCCACCCCAGTGAGTAATGACATGGAGTTCACCAAGGGAAAGGGGTAGTTACAACCACAAGTGCAGTTGTACTTGGCTGCAGTCAGTTGTATGAAAGATACTTGAGTTCCAATTCTTGCACAGCTGCCCCTGTCCATGGAGGTGACCCTGAACCAGACAGAGTAGCCCCAGGGTTCCCACAACAGCCTGCATCAATTGCCCCAGCTCAGTTGCACTGACATAACCGGGCACATACATCACTCCCACATCAAATACAGAAAATCTGACTTAGATTTGGGGGCAATTGTGTTGGGCGTATCTCCATCTGGTGACTGACATTATACTGGTTCTACTCTACTTGGTTATCATTCGGGTTACTGATCAGTGCAAACCCATTCATCATGGTATCAGTGGTAAATACGAGAAGTTGTCAAAGACAAACCCCCATGATATTTAGTCCTTAGTGAGGAGGTGCAGGCCCACATGGAGGGTGGAAGGTACATCAGAAGAAACTGCAGGAAAAATGTTTTTAAAAAGGATTTAATTAAAAATATTCCTAATATTCCTAATACTTTCTTTTCCTTTAAACGCTTTGGCCAGTTGAGCATATAGCACTTTTAACTTTTCAGTGTACTTTACCTGTTCAGACTGATTACTTCTTTCAGCCTCTATTACCACAGCTTTAGTGGGCACTTTCACTCCAGCTGCCAACTTAACCTCTTTTGCCTTTGGTACTTTTGAAGCACCAACCTCCTGAGATGCTACGGCACATTCACTCTTGATAGCTGGCACACTTCCCACCAAGGATACACTCTCACTATTTGCCAATACCTTTACCAGTGAGAGTAGGGATGCCACAGTCTTGCTCCCCTTGCTTTATGTGGGACACCAGTTCAGGACACAACACTTTTTCCAACATCACCTGGTTAAACTGAAAGTTTTCAATGAGATGGACAAAACACAGGAGTATACTTTCCACTGACTCCTTGTCCTGATGGGTTAACCTTTGGGATAATTCTGGCAAAGCTTTAGCAATCAAATGAAACTCACTGGGCTGAATTTGCTGGCAACATTTGGCAGCCATGACTAAAGCATTTCTCTTTGCTTGGACCCTGAAGAATTCTAGGTCATAGAAACAATCACCCAGTTCACCAGTCAGTAATATGGCCCTGCCATGTGTATGAGACAAAATCACAAGTATAGCGAAAGCTTGTTCCACCACATCAAGGTTTCCTGCACGCTGTACCTCTTCCAGTAGTATGGGGACTGCATCAACTACTACTGGAAGAAAAAGGAAATACATCCAAAATACTCTTTAATGCTTGGCAGGTAAAGTTCATAACATCACAGTTATGGTTCATTTCCAGCAGTTTAACCAGTGCAACTACAACACTCTGTACTGGAAAACTTTCTAAACACTTTACAGTCCTTTCTTTTAACCACTGAATCAGTTCAGCACTGCAGCTTCTGACTCTCATTGTCAGTTATCAATTTATTTAACCATTGCTGTACCCGGAAGTTTGCTTTTGTGTTAACTCCCTTGGGCTGTGAAATACACAATTTGGATGCACAATTTTCAGCTTGACATGGAGATATTTTACTTACACCACATTTATTCACATCCCCAAGCATTGCACCAAACTCACCTTTTCTCTCATTTGTTTGGTCCCTCTACCACAATACCAAATAGAAGTGACCAACCAAACAGGTTCACCTAATGGAAAGTATTTACTACTGATACCATGATGAATGGGCTTGTCCTGATCAGTACCCCGAATGATAATCAAGTACAGTAGAACCCCCATTTTATGGTTTTCAGGGGACCAGGAAAAGATGATGTAAAATCTGAGAAAATGCAAAATCAGGGAAATGTGTTAAAGCAACTTATGCTTCATGCACCTAAAGGATATAATGGCTAATGACAAGGGTTATGCATTGCAGCATTAATGTTACACTATGGGGGGATTAATGTTACACTATGGGGGGGATTAATGTTACACTATGGGGGGATTAATGTTACACTATGGGGGGATTAATGTTACACTATGGGGGGATTAATGTTACACTATGGGGGGGATTAATGTTACACTATGGGGGGATTAATGTTACACTATGGGGGGATTAATGTTACACTATGGGGGGATTAATGTTACACTATGGGGGGAATTAATGTTACACTATGGGGGGATTAATGTTACACTATGGGGGTCATTCATGTTACACTATGGGGGGATTAATGTTACACTATGGGGGTCATTCATGTTACACAATGGGAGGATTAATGTTACACTATGGGAGGATTAATGTTACACTATGGGGGGCATTCATGTTACACAATGGGAGGATTAATGTTACACTATGGGGGGCATTCATGTTACACTATGGGGGGATTAATGTTACACTATGGGGGGATTAATGTTACACTATGGGGGGATTAATGTTACACTATGGGGGGATTAATGTAACACTATTGGGGGGATTAATGTTACACTATGGGGGGATTAATGTAACACTATTGGGGGGATTAATGTTACACTATGGGGGGATTAATGTTACACTATGGGGGGATTAATGTTACACTATGGGGGGATTAATGTTACACTATGGAGGTGCATATGCAAAACTCTCTGACAGTCAGATGTATGAGGTGCAGACTAATTGGACTTGACCATTTATTTACAGACAGACCCATGTCAATGTATGCATCTGGTTAGTTTCTTTAAACCTCTGTATTTAAGAGATAATAACATTCACAGGGGGAAGCAGCCATTTTTGAAAATGGTAAGATGCAATTTTGATGTAAAATTCGGGAAAACATTATATAAAATTAGGTAAAAGAACCCACTGAAATTCATTTTAAATTGGTGGAACAAAAAAACAGTGCAAAATATGGGAAAACGTAAAACCAGGGTATTTGAAACTGAGGTTTCACTGTACAGGGGCAAAAGGCCACACACCCTGATGGGTTCCCAGCTTGAGTGACTGCATTTCTTGGAAAATATGTCTAATAAATTGGGCAGTAAATCATAGTAATTATCAGGTTTATGATTAGCTGGAAGATTTGCCTCCAACAACAGCCTCTGCTGGAACGTTGGGCCCAGAAATTCATAGATCTTTCCCTTCCCTCTCACTGACTGTTTAGAGAAAATACATTTGGGATAAATATTAATATATTTAGGCATGAAAAATTATATCCCAGAACAGAACGATCTGAATGGCAAAGTGCTTTATCTTTAGCGCAAGGGCTCTGGCTGCCTATACAGGGCAGATCCATTAGGTACCCAAGTACGGATATTTTCCAGATTTGGGAGCCGAATGGGGGGTACAAAGTTGGGGAGTAGCATTTTGCCCAGCCCAGAAGGGTAACAGTAGAACCTACCCTGCTGTAAGTTATATCTTTCCTATCTCTTAGGGTAAAATAAAACTTACTGATCACAGAAAAATAATCTTTCCCTTTGTTTTGGATCAGGAAATTTAGTACTAACGGTCATCACTCCTCCAATCATAAAATCTCCTTCCTTAATATATTCATATTCCTCCTTTGTTTTAATGATCTCCAGATGGCAGGCAGGGTTGGCAGGCAGTGCCCCAGATCTGCAGGGTCCCACACACAGCATTATCAGATAGATCAGTTCTATTAGGGAGTTGCATACAGCCATGATTCCCTGGGAAACACAATGTACCCCAATACAAGGGCATGTGGGGGTGCATGTGTAGAACAGAGTAAGGGGCCCGGCTCATCCAACCCTCATTTTATAGAGAGCAGAGAGAGGATTTGCCCCAGTAACAGTCAGTGGCACAGAGAGACACAGGGGCCCCAGGGTTGGGCTGTGTGTGTAGAACAGAGTAAGGGGCCCGGCTCATCCAACCCTCATTTTATGGAGAGCAGAGAGAGGATTTGCCCCAGTAACAGTCACTGGCACAGAGAGACACAGGGGCCCCAGGGTTGGGCTGTGTGTGTAGAACAGAGTAAGGGGCCCGGCTCATCCAACCCTCATTTTATAGAGAGCAGAGAGAGGATTTGCCCCAGTAACAGTCAGTGGCACAGAGAGACACAGGGGCCCCAGGGTTGGGCTGTGTGTGTAGAACAGAGTAAGGGGCCCGGCTCATCCAACCCTCATTTTATAGAGAGCAGAGAGAGGATTTGCCCCAGTAACAGTCAGTGGCACAGAGAGACACAGGGGCCCCAGGGTTGGGCTGTGTGTGTAGAACAGAGTAAGGGGCCCGGCTCATCCAACCCTCATTTTATAGAGAGCAGAGAGAGGATTTGCCCCAGTAACAGTCAGTGGCACAGAGAGACACAGGGGCCCCAGGGTTGGGCTGTGTGTGTAGAACAGAGTAAGGGGCCCGGCTCATCCAACCCTCATTTTATAGAGAGCAGAGAGAGGATTTGCCCCAGTAACAGTCAGTAGCACAGAGAGACACAGGGGCCCCAGGGTTGGGCTGTGTGTGTAGAACAGAGTAAGGGGCCCGGCTCATCCAACCCTCATTTTATAGAGAGCAGAGAGAGGATTTGCCCCAGTAACAGTCAGTGGCACAGAGAGACACAGGGGCCCCAGGGTTGGGCTGTGTGTGTAGAACAGAGTAAGGGGCCCGGCTCATCCAACCCTCATTTTATAGAGAGCAGAGAGAGGATTTGCCCCAGTAACAGTCAGTGGCACAGAGAGACACAGGGGCCCCAGGGTTGGGCTGTGTGTGTAGAACAGAGTAAGGGGCCCGGCTCATCCAACCCTCATTTTATAGAGAGCAGAGAGAGGATTTGCTCAGTAGAATGAATATAGACACAGCCACCGGGGGAGCTCTGCTCTATTCTGGGAATGGTACATTTACTGTTATATCTTTGCTCTGAAGATAAACTGCCAGTAATGTCTCTGTATCACAAGTCCCTCAGGAACCTGCAAACTTATGTTTTATCTTTTACTTTAACTCTATCCATTGAACTGATATTTTTATCTTTCATTTCAGTCCCTGCTTTAGTTGAGTATAAAATCAAAATTTAGGAAAGTAATAGGAATGGGGAGAACTCTTTCTAAAACCAATTAAAGAAAAGAACCACTTGCTGGTGTTCAGCCTTAGACAAGAGGATTCTGTAAAGTCTAGTGCTACTGTCCCACATAGGACAGTGGGAGGGCTGTGTTGGACAGCGGGAAGGCTATGTGGGACAGCGGGACGGCTATGTGGGACAGCGGGAGGGCTATGTGGGACAGCGGGAGGGCTATGTGGGACAGCGGGAGGGCTATGTGGGACAGCGGGAGGGCTATGTGGGACACTTAGCTTGGACATTTACCCTCTTATGTAATGAAAAGCACTGTTGGCCCAGGACCAGTAACCCATAGCAGCCAATAAGATGTTTGCTTTTGAACAGGTGACATTAACATTTTACCAGTAAACTGATTGCTATGGGTTATTATGTTAGTTTCAAAAACCAACCTACTGTTCCTCAACTTCAGCTGATTCTTCTGCTTCTTAATCATCTTCTTCTAATTCTTAGTGCCCCCCATTGACGCTACTCCTCTTACAGTTTTAGGGGTACAACACCCAAAAATTCTATACTTCTTCACCCTACAGCGGAGCAGGTTGCTTGTGCTTTTCTAAGCGATCCCACCCCCATCTTTTTATGGTGCCGCTTCGAACCCCCCAATTTCTGTAAATATATTTCACAGGGTCCCCCAACTGATTTAGTCACTGGGCAACAGTCGTTCAAGGTTAGAAAAAGTGGGTGAAGTCACCAACCACCAATCAGATGTCACTCATTGACTTTCAGTGGGGAAATTTAAATTGCTGCCATACAATTATATTATCTGCATTAATTAATTATTAAAAATATATTTCCTATAATTGTTTCAAAATACATAAAAAAAACTTTCCTGAACTCTCTGCTACGTGATGGGGTGATCGGAGGATGACTAAATAGGTAATCTTAGTAATTGTATTATGTTAATTGGAAACTTACTAATCAACAAACAATCATAATATAAAAAGATAAAAATGAAGGTATTAATGCTATTATAAAGTGTGGGCAGAATATTTTTAAGTTTTTTTAAATGAAAAATAAGCATCATTCAGTTTAATTTAATCAGTGAATTATTCAGGGTTATACAGAAAGAGGATTACTAGGAGGCCCGTGTCTACTTCCCCTGTAGGGGGGCCCTCAGGTGACTTAAACCCAGCTGCCCCACTGCGCCCCCTAGTTCTCTATAGAAGTTGATGAAAAACATAATTACACATGGAAACCAATTCACCAATGAGAATTCTACTGACTGAAAACTTAATTAAAGATGCAAGAGAAGTGACCAATGAGAATGCTGATTCCCAGCACTGTGTCAGGCCCCTTGCTGGTACCTTACATATAGAGATAATGATGGCATTTTCCCGTCATTATATGGCACAGGAATCAGACATGGGGATAAAGGGACAGACTTGTTCAGTGCTGGGAAACTGTGCTTATTGCTCCCAACTCCAATTGCAGGAACAGAGAACAGGGAGCCGGATTTACTCACATCAGCTGGGATTCTCATTGGAGGATTCTTTTGCATTTCAATGCTGCCAATGTGGGCACTGGGGAGCCTGAAAAGTTTTATTGTGCAATACTGCTTTAAGAATACAGCCCTGATGTTGCTGGACTACAGCTCCCAGCATGCCTCACCCTTCATTATGTTATGTGATTAGAATTGGTTGTTTGTCTGTATTATATTTGTAGCTATTTATATTTAGGTAAAACACAAATATAAACAAATGGCAGCATTACATAAACAAGTCTGATCTTTGTATTTTAAACTAAGTTTTATCAAATATCAGTACTGATTCTGTCTGTTTCCAAATAACTGAGATTTTGTATTAATTTCAGATCTAAACTGAATGATGTAACATTTGGGCAGAAATATACAGGCTAAAAGGCCCGCGCTTGAGGTGAGTATGGCAAATATCTCCACACACACAGTGTTTTTGCCTTTGGTGCTCAGATAGGCCGGGATCATTGTGATCCAAACACTGCAGAAGAGCAGCATGCTGAAAGTGATGTACTTGGCCTCATTAAAACTGTCCGGTAAGCTCCGAGCTAAAAATGCTAAAACAAAACTAACAGCTGCCAGAAGCCCCATATACCCAATAACTGAGTAAAAGCCAATATCTGAGCCCTCATTGCACTGAATGATGATGGTTCCAGGGGAAGTGTGAATGTCCAGTTCCTGAAAGGGAGGAGAAATGGCCAACCAAGTCATGCAGATGATTATTTGAATGGATGAGCAGAACAAGACTACAGAATTGGACAGTTTGACTCCCAGCCATTTTCTCCATGAGCTCCCTGGCTTGGTGGCTTTGAAAGCAACACAAACCATGATAGTCTTGGCCAGGAGAGAAGAGACAGCTATGGAGAAGGTGATTCCAAAAGTGATGATGCGCAGCATGCAGGTTATATCCACAGGGCGACCGAGGAACAGAAACACACTGAGGAAGCTCAGCTTGATGGAGACAAGGAGGAGGAAGCTCAGGCTCCGGTTGTTGGCTCTCACTATGGGGGTTTCCCTGTGTGCAATAAAAACTCCTAGTATAAGCAGAGATGTAAGGAAAAATAAAGCTGAGGTAGCTGAGAAAAATGGAGAAAGTATATGGGTATATGATAAATAATCTACAGTTTTTGGAATACACTTGGTCTTTTTTCTATTGGGCCATTCCATTTTGGGGCATTGGATGCAGTTTTCACTGTCTGTGAAGGTAATAAAAATAAAACAAGAGTCAAGAGTATAATATCATTGGAAGGAGCTTATATACATGGATGTTTTACTGTAATGTACTGTTTGGGTCATTCATAGGAATAGGGAGCTGTGCAGTTTTGAGGAAACAATATTTTCAGATTGAATAATTTATAGTCATCAAATGTGATCTATTAAAGAATCTTACCAAACTGATACATACATATCATTAAATATTATCCTTTTACAACTGTTTATGATAGTATGTGTGCTTCCTCAGCTCTAACTCTAACAGGAAGAAGTGTAAGAGTAAAAGACAGAGCTATGCCCATTCATTGGCTGATGTAATTATCATATGATCACTGATCCGGCCTTTAGTACTTAATATTGCAGTGTTTCTGTTTGAGATTATCCAATGGTGTATGCTAGTAGACACACATATTTTTGAACATATAAAGACAAAAAGTACTTTACATATGGGCTGTTTTATGTACAAAGTAATATAATTTAATGAGACCTGTAATGTTCAGGGGTATAAATTTCCCTTCAGTTCCAGAATCAAAAATATTAGGGTCAGAAATACAGCCTTCCTAATCATCGAGTTACCTGTAATCAATGTAAGCCCTTTTTTGCAGTCCAACATGCCAGGGCCCTCCCATTTCAAAAATAAGGTAAACAATATATAAAAACTGCTATATTTGAAATTCATCCCACATTCAACCATAAATGAGTCTCAGGCAGGGCTAAATGCCTTAGAATGCATTAGACTAAAGGACATTTTTGTCATAATCCAAATACAACACATCTTTACACTGCTGTTCCAGTGCAGTTAAATCTTTGTAAAACCATTGGTTGTACTTTACCTTTATATTGCTTACCAGTTGTATTGGAGATCTCTCCCTCAGGGCACCAGACACAATCATAGCAGCACATATAAATCCCAGGCCTTGTTACCTTTCTGTAGCCGGGGACACAGCTCTCAGAGCACCGAGATATTGGCAACTAATACAAAGAAACAGAAATTGCAAAAAGGTATGAGCAGTATTGAGGCCAAGTGATTTGTTGTAATAAATACAGAGAAAAGATTGACTAATATTGGAAGTCACAGCTTTAATTGTAGTGTAATTAAATATAAAAAGTTTGCCCAAGAGAAGTAACCCATAGTGACCAATACGATGTCTGCAACTGCTACCAGCTGATTAGCTATTGGGTAGGTGATTAGTATTACTGTAAATGTTTCCTTTTATTACAAAACTGCAATATAACTAATCTAATCTAGGTTCCATTTAGGTTCTAGATTATGTTGAAAAGATTCAGAGATGGATGTTCTGGGTCTGTGGGAAGATGTTTTGTTGAAGCTGATTAGTTCAACCTGACCCCTCTCCCATAAAGATTTATAAAAGAAAAACCATGAAAATAGTATAAAGCAAACACTATGAGAGTCAGTATGGGCCAGGGAGAGACATGGGGCAACGGACAGAAGTCTCACTGTCTGTTCTGCTTTATTTCCCCAAGGGCTACATAGGTTCTGGAAGGTTTAATGACTATTCTGATTGTATTTCCCGTACAGACGTGGTCACCAAACTGGGTTGTAGAGAAAGAGGAAAGTGTATAGTGCAAAAGAGAAAGTGTTGGAAAAGTTATGAAATGGGAAGAATGGGAATTGGAATAAGGTTAGAAAGGGCAGAGTAGGGAAAGAGAACTGGGCATGGAACAGTGACCAGGTCTGGGAGAGATATCCCTGCTGTTCTCTGAACTGAGAGCAACTTTTTAAGAAATAACATCTTGGTTTTACATGTAGACTTAGTAGAAAACCAGTTTTCTAGGCAGCTTATATTCCAAACAAAACCAGCCTCAAATTATACATATCAAAGGGGTGTTCTGTGAATGGCAGTTGGGCAGTATTTTGGCCACAGGAGCCATAGAAATTCATTACTCTGTGCAAGATATCTTCTCAACAGTTTTTGAACAAAGACTATGGGGCAGATTTATTAAGACATGAATTCCAATGCCGAATGGGAAAAATTCGTATTGGATACGATCATTTCTGAAGATCGCAACTTTTTCGTATCTTGCTGGAGTATGTAGAGGGGAGATGGGATAGAGAGATATATGAATAGAAGGTAGGGTTACTAGAAGAGACTGCCATAGGGAGCAGAACAAACATGAATAATTATGGAACTGCAGTTTTCGAACAGGGAACCCGTAGAATATATTCATGGAGTATTGTTGGAGCAGCTTGTAATTGCCAGAGCAGTGAGTCTTCTAACAAATCAATCCATTCATTCTGGTAGGGAGGAGAGAGACACAAGTGCCCTCTGTAATGGCTCCGCTTGTTAAACTCTCCTACATCACATGAAAAGAGATCACTTATGTATGAACTCAAACACATGAGGGGGTCCATTTTTTTCTGATTTGGATTATTTAGCTCTATAAGAGTTGCAACTTTTTGTCAGCTAAAACTTGTCGAGATCGTGTAGACGTCAATGGCAGATGTCCCTTCCCTGGAGGATCCTTTAGAGGTTTTTGGCTTTTTGATGCTGTTGTTTTTTTTATGTGAGGTTTTGGTGCGACATTTCCAAAAGCTTCAGATTCATGACTTTTCTGCAACTTTTTGCCACACAAACTTTTTCAGTTCAGGCTTTTAAGTAAATGGCAGACATTCATGGAAATTAGTTTTTTCCACTTTTTAAAAAGAAAAAAAATGAGAACATTTAACGTTTTTGTAAATGTGCCCCATGGTCTCCCCTAGGGATATGTAAATATATAGCAAGAGTAAGACCAGCGCACTGCTGCACACAGGACTGTGGAAACTAAAAGTGATTTGAGCTATTAATCAGCAAATCATTCTCTGACAAGCTTAGAGTCAGAACTGGCTATTATGGAATGCAGTTAGCTCTAATACAGGGTCTGGATAAAGGGAATACACACCAATGATGGTCCATCAGAATCTGACTCCAGCACAGAGACAATGAAGAGAGATAGACTGCTAAGGGGAACTGGAATTAATTTTATTTACAAAGATCCTTATTTCCGTGACATGAAACATACATTAATTTACCATTTTTCATGAGAGTAGTTCATTAAATTGAATCTAGTGCACATTCTGGCTGCTAAATCAATGCTCAATGTTTAGGGGGTGTCATGACTTGTTAGAGATTAAGGATATAATAGATAATGTTGGACCATAGACTGACTGCTCATGTCACTTGATCTCATATTCTGCCAGTTCTGCTTCCCTTCTGTAGTCACGCATTCCCCTTTGCTCATATCCAGCCATCACTTACATTGCTTTCAGATCACACTTTCTAGGGTCCCATCAAAATCATCACACACATACAGAAATATTAATACAATTAACCTGTTGTACATTCGTATTCAATTAGACTAGATTAGACTTTCCGTCAATTTATCTCCCATTTTGCACTTTGAATTTCATATTTAAACCTTTTCTATTCTGCTTTATGCACTGTGGATTTAATACACGTGTAATACACTGATTATAGATTGTTTGATTTTTTTTTACCAATATATTCTTTATGGATTTCAAAAACTCTCTGATGAATTTCAAAGAGATTATTTGATCTCACCTTCCTTTCCATCAGTGAATATTAACACACAGTATAGTGCTGAGCCTTTAGGCAACATTCAATACTACTACTACAATAGTACTACTAACAACATTGGGGCTCAGTCAGACCAAAAGTCAATCCACACTAAGCAATGATAAGCACCATTGAAGATTCATTTAGTCACAGTTCATGTTAAAAAATCCTTAAATATTCCTTTACTACAATTCCACATTCAGTCCAATACCCAATGGTCTTCCTGCCATTTATAGCCAACCCTTGGTCCAGTCATCACAGATTCTCAGTTGCCCTACCAGACTATTTTTGATGGTATTCTAAAGCAGATAGTTATTCCTAACAGGGCACTTTTGTTTCCAGCCAGTCCTGGTGAGACCTTACCTGTATTAGTAGGGATGAGTTACAACTTTTGCCTGGTACAACTTTGAAGTTAAAATTTTTGTGACTCTGCACTAAACTTTCACTATACTGTCTCTTCACTGGGAAAAATGTAGTCTTTAGTGCTAGAAAAAATGCAGATGTTGCTACTACTGTATCTGCCCCTTATCTTCCACATCATCCAATGGGATTTGGTCAGTTTCAAATGATCGAATGGTGCTTAGAGGGTTAAATGGCAACCTGTCACAAACAAACATAATGGGGCCCATAGAAAACATGCTAAGTTCCACATTGTTCTATGGGGGGTTAATATGCACTTAGTCTTGTTTCTAGGTCCAGGGGTGGAGTTTTAAAATATACCTCTAACTGTCAGTGGATGTACATCTAACAGCTGGAGATCCACATATTGACCTTACTGATGTGTATAATAAATAGAAGAAATCCAGTAGCACTGAGATTGGTGTAAAGGATTTATTTAGCTCTTGTACATATGTGGTGCAATGTATTATTCAAGTAGAATTTATACATTTTTCAAACCAGCCCCTTTTTGCCTACACAGAGGCTGTTGCAGCATGCATCACTGGCACTGAATATGGCAACAGTACCTTCCTTATGGTACCAACAGGCAAACATTTGGCAAGGAACAGTAAAAAAGAAAGGAAATGTCTGATCGGCTTTGCACTGAATGCCATTACCTTTACTTAGTATAATAAATCCAAAAGAATACCATGTTGCTTACAGGTCAAACTTAGACCCTTGATCTTCCAAGACATCAGTGAATTTGTAAGAAGGTATTAACAAATAATTAATAAGTTCTCGTTTGACATTTTATTGCTTAACATTGATTATATACCAACTGCCATTCCTAAAACATGTACACATATTGCTGATATTAAGCAGAATATGAAAGACTCGTTACAACCAGAGGAACCCGCACAGAGGAAACAATACAGCACCACAAATAGGTTACTTAGGATAGAAAATGGAGTAAACTCCTACAAGATATGGAGGACTACTGACAACTGATTGGGAAAAATCTACCTATAGTCCAGAGGAAATGGGAACATCCAGTGAGTCACACCAGGAATGCCAGCCATCAGAGATCATATGACCACCAGGGCGACATTAGCGCAGCCGGGAACACATATATATATGTCAGTTGATTCTACATGAGAGAGCCCCACAGTAGTTGGCTCCAACAAACTCATCTTTTTTAGAGGCTCTTACATTTCATTCCATAAAAATGAGGCAAAGCAACAGGACACAAACCCAACAGAAAGAGATCACAGGGGATATGCATACTTTACCCATCAGCACCTATAGAGCAGAGGAGATGTCATCCAAGAACAGTGAGAATGGTAAATTAAAGAACATGTTAGTATACAATATACCTCTCTCTGATATGATATTGTCAGCTACACAATTATCTCTATTACATAAAGGTCTTTCCTTCTTTCTCACATACTATTGGGTAACATTTTCATTAGACAATGAGCTGCAAAAAATTTTCTGCATCTTAAACGTAACTTTGCCAAAATCCCTGTTAACCAGTTGGGAGAGTTTAGAAATGTGAAAGATACATGCGGCCCAGGTCAGACTGCTGCTCTTTGTTGGACTCCTTTTCTATTACTGAGATAGAGGTGAGTTTATTGCTTCTATTATACATATATAAATAAACTATATATACAAACATTAATACTAACTGTAGATTTTAGTATCACAATATCCTTGGATACTATGCTTGTTCAAGAACTCATCCAGGCCCCTCTTATAGGCACTAACAGAATCTGCCATTACCACATCACTAGGAAGGGCATTCCCCAACCTCACTGCCCTCACCATGAGGAACCCCCTACCCAACATGCCCCGGCAGGGCATTGCCCAACCCCCTCACTGCCCTCACCGTGAGGAACCCCCTACCCAACATCCCCCGGCAGGGCATTCCCCAACCTCACTGCCTCACCGTGAGGAACCCCCTACTCAACATCCCCCCGCAGGGCATTCCCCAACCTCCTCACTGCCCTCACCGTGAGGAACCCCCTACCCAACATCCCCCAGCAGGGCATTCCCCAACCCCCTCACTGCCCTCACCGTGAGGAACCCCCTACCCAACATCCCCCGGCAGGGCATTCCCCAACCCCCTCACTGCCCTCACCGTGAGGAACCCCCTACCCAACATCCCCCAGCAGGGCATTCCCCAACCCCCTCACTGCCCTCACCGTGAGGAACCCCCTACCCAACATCCCCCGGCAGGGCATTCCCCAACCCCCTCACTGCCCTCACCGTGAGGAACCCCATACCCAACATCCCCCGGCAGGGCATTCCCCAACCCCCTCACTGCCCTCACCGTGAGGAACCCCCTACCCAACATGCCCCGGCAGGGCATTGCCCAACCCCCTCACTGCCCTCACCGTGAGGAACCCCCTACCCAACATCCCCCGGCAGGGCATTCCCCAACCTCACTGCCTCACCGTGAGGAACCCCCTACTCAACATCCCCCCGCAGGGCATTCACCAACCTCCTCACTGCCCTCACCGTGAGGAACCCCCTACCCAACATCTCCCAGCAGGGCATTCCCCAACCCCCTCACTGCCCTCACCGTGAGGAACCCCCTACCCAACATCCCCCGGCAGGGCATTCCCCAACCCCCTCACTGCCCTCACCGTGAGGAACCCCCTACCCAACATCCCCCGGCAGGGCATTCCCCAACCCCCTCACTGCCCTCACCGTGAGGAACCCCCTACCCAACATCCCCCAGCAGGGCATTCCCCAACCCCCTCACTGCCCTCACCGTGAGGAACCCCCTACCCAACATCCTCCGGCAGGGCATTCCCCAACCCTCTCACTGCCCTCACCGTGAGGAACCCCCTACCCAACATCCCCCGGCAGGGCATTCCCCAACCCCCTCACTGCCCTCACCGCGAGGAACCCCCTACCCAACATCCCCCGGCAGGGCATTCCCCAATCTCACTGCCCTCACCGTGAGGAACCCCCTACCCAACATCCCCCGGCAGGGCATTCCCCAACCCCCTCACTGCCCTCACCGTGAGGAACCCCCTACCCAACATCCCCCGGCAGGGCATTCCCCAACCCCCTCACTGCCCTCACCGTGAGGAACCCCCTACCCAACATCCCCCGGCAGGGCATTCCCCAATCTCACTGCCCTCACCGTGAGGAACCCCCTACCCAACATCCCCCGGCAGGGCATTCCCCAACCCCCTCACTGCCCTCACCATGAGGAACCCCCTACCCAACATCCCCTGGCAGGACATTCCCCAACCCCCTCACTGCCCTCACCGTGAGGAACCCCCTACCCAACATCCCCCGGCAGGGCATTCCCCAACCCCCTCACTGCCCTCACCGTGAGGAACCCCCTACGCTGCTTCAAATGGAAACTCTGTTCCTCTAATCTAAAGGGGGGGGGGGGCTCTGGTGTGTTGCACTTTCTCCAGCTCATTAATATCCCTCTTAAGGACTGGAGCCCAAAACTGCCCCCCATACGCAAGGTGAGACCTTACCAAGGACATATAAAGAGGCAAAATTATGTTCTCATCCCTTGAGTCAATGCCCTTTTTTATACAAGACAGCACTTTATTTGCTTTAGTAGCCACAGAATGACACTGCCTGGCATTAGACAACTTGTTATCTACAAAAAAACCCAGATCCTTCTCCATTAAGGAAACCCCCAACACACTACCATTCAGTAGATAGTTTGCGTTTATATTATTTCTACCAAAGTGCATAACTTTGCACTTATCAACATTGAACCTCATTTCCCAGTTTGCTGCCCAGTTATCTAATTTTGTCAAATCGCTCTGCAAAGCGGCACATCCTGCATGGAACTTATAGTTTTGCCCAATTTTGTGTCATCAGCAAAAATAGAAACAGTACTGTCTATGCCCACCTCCAGGTCATTAATAAACAAGTTAAAAAGCAAAGGCCCAAGGACTGACCCCTGCGGTACCCACTAACCACACTGGCCCAATTAGAAAATGTTCCATTTACCCCCACTCTTTGTACTCTATCCTTCAGCCAGTTCTCTATCCAATTACAAATATTATGTTCTAGGCCAATATTCCTCAATTTGATCATTAACCTTCTGTGAGGTACTGTATCAAACGCTTTAGCAAAGTCCAAGTAGATCCCATCCACTGCCATTCCAGCATCAAGGTTCCTGCTCACCTCCTCATAAAAGGCGACTAAATTAGTCTGGCAAGATCTGTTACCCATAAAACCATGCTGGCACAAACTAATAGTATTGTGAACTGCAATGTATTCAAGTACCCTATCCCTTATTACCCCTTCCAAAATCTTTCCTACTACTGATGTCAGACTAACAGGCCTATAGTTTTCAGGCTGAGAACGGGATCCCTTTTTAAATAACGGCACCACATTAGCAATCCGCCAGTCTCTCGGCACCATGCCAGACCTTAACGAATCCTGCAGTTACTTATGGGCAGATGAATCTTCTATAAATATATGTGATTCTAAGCAGTTTACAAATTTCAATAAATCCATGATTAAAATAATGAAATACATTTTTCAGAAGTGATATCTAATTTAAATGCAATTACAAGAGACATTTGATCCATACCACTAACACACACTCTTCATCCTTATGAGCAGACAAATAATTGGAAACTATTTCACTTTTTGTCTTTTATTGTCCCTTTAAACTGGCCATGTGGGTAAGGGTCAGGGATGAAACTGAAGGGGATTGGTAGTGAAATTTGAATAACATTTAGTAACATAACAAAAAAAATCACAATTTAAACAATTTTCTATTATAAACAGGTTTTTATTTTTAAAAACATGAAGCTTTTTATTTCTTTCCTCTGCTCTAGACTTTAAAAAGGGCTTTATAGAAGACTGTATGTTGAACAAGCCTGGGAAACTTTAAGGGACTGATTCACAAAAGGCCGAAAAAACAAGTGTTATTTTTAGCATGCGGTAAAAAAGTTATCACTTCTTATTTTTTTACAATTAATGATCGATTCACAAAAAGGACACTTAACTGAATTAAGAAGCTATTTAGTGGGGCTTGCAAAACATCACTTCTATTATCTCACAGGCTTATTATTATTATTCTTCCGTACAAAAGTTCGGCACGGAACTTGCCCCGTACCGTTTGTCGTAGACCCATGAGTGAGGTGTCAAATCGTGTGGCCTATTCGGGAATGGGGTGCTATGTCTTTTCTAAGGGGTTGGCGGTTAATTGCCCCTGCAGGGGGCAATTAACTGGCCAAAAAATCCCATAGACTTAACATTGAGGCCAACTTTGACGGATTTTAGCGCAGAGAGTGAATTTTTTAGAAATGTGAAATTTACGACATTTGAAGAGGTTTGCAACCTGTGTCAGAAGATACCCCGCACAAGAGTATATGTTTTATCCCCGGGGCAAGAGAGGTCCTCAAATTTGCCCCATTGACTTATAATGGGGATTTTGGCAAATAATTAGTTTGTCGTAGACCCAAACCGTGCGGCTTATTCGGGAATGGGATGCAATGACTTTTCTGAGGGGTGGGCGGATAATTGCCCCAGCAGGGGGCAATTAACCAAACTGAAGGAAACATTGTAATATTGGGGCACGAGTTTTGCCACGGCAAGCACCACTCACATTTTCTTCAGGAAATGTACCTCTCTAGTTTATTGTTGTTATTTATGTTACGATGACATATTTTCAAGCAATATTTTAAAGCATGCAATATGTTTATGTGTTACTGCAAAGCACTTCACATATAACATGAGTTCCACCATTATCGCCATTTCCACTGTGAGTCGCAAGATGGAGGACGCGGAGGATGCAGGTGCGCGATCACCACCTCATGTGCTTAAAAGGAACCCCTTTGAAAGCAAAACACCGGAGAGGAGAGGCAACAGTGATTCGGGTCACAGTGGCAGTAATCAAAAAATTAAAAAAATGAAAGATGAGCAAGGCAATGGCATGATTGGGCATGATAGAGGTGACAGTAGATGGAGGCATGAGTGTTCTCAGAACACTAAAGCAAACACAATGCCAAAAAAGGAAAGAAGAGAGTAGAAAAGAGCAGAGGCCAGAATACAGGAAAGTCAGAATTGGAAGCAGAAAGGAAGAAAGGAACTTCTATATCAGAGATTTGGGCCAAAACATCAAATATGGAAGTGATAGTAAATGTGAAGGAAAAATTGAAATGCCTATTCACCTTAATGAGAGCAGTGAGAGCTCAGGTCTTATTAGATATGACAGAACAGAAACTCAAGACAAAAAAAGGAATCACATGAAAAAATTCTAACTTGTGCAAATTCTGATTTGTCTAACAGTGACAATGAGGAAGAGAGGCCTCACTAAATTAACAGCCCAGAAGGTTTATTTGATATTAAACTTACAGACAAAGATTATCTTCCTGAGGAACAAATTGAAATAGAAAGTGAGGAAATTGACACCCCCTCCTCACCCAATCAAACAAAGAAAAAACATCAGGAGAACAGAAATCTCAAATTTACAGAGTTTGAAAATGAGGCTCTTATTGAAAAAGTAGTGCCATAGAGCTGCCCATGTGAACAGGGTTGGTGTCTGGCCAAGAAGCAGCATTGCAAGAAAAGGTACCGAGACATAAAAAGGGTCCTGAAGAAAAAACATTCTGATGAATCCAAATATAGGTACCCATCTTACACTAATATTTCTATTTAACACTTGCTCATCTGCTTTTCTCCTCAATCTGCTTTTACTTTTTGCCTTCCTTTTTTTCTTCTTTACTGCTTTCTTTACTTTTATGTTATGTATGTAAGTACATACACACGTACGTATATTAGCACGCCTATCTTTATCTGCACTACTTATGTACCCAAGGCTGCTAAGTACAACAAAAAATCAATACAGTAAATTGGGGAGTCATTACAATAATATTGTAAAAAATAGTTAATGCCCTGTACTCTCCTTTATGAAGGAGGATCATTGTGGAAGCAGTGTTTAATACAGAGTATAAGGGAGAGCCATGGGAGTTAGTGAGGCCAGTTAGTAACAAGTTGCAGTAGTTTATGTATGTATGTATGTATATATTTATTTATCAAGTGCTACTTATGTACGCAGCGCTGTACAGTAGAATACATTAATACAAACAGGGGGTTAATAATATAATAATAGATAAATACAAAGTATAACAATAAATACACAATAAATACAGCTGCAATAAGTTAAGAGTCGAGGACACAAGAGGAAGGAGGTCCCTGCCCCGTAGAGCTTACGAGAGCTAATGTACGTACGTGTGTATGTACATACATACATAACATAAAAGTAAAGAAAGCAGTAAAGAAGTTTAGTAGGGTTAGTGTGAGAGCCTGTCTTAGTATTCTACTTGTTACAGATGAAATAAAAGGAATAATTTGGGTAACAATGAGTAACAAAAAGTGACAATGGGATTGCTTATTCTAGCCGACACAATAAAACCATTCATATATTTTGTTTAGGTTTGGAACTGGAGGAGGCCCTTCTAAATAAGTTTTTTTCACCGTTTCTAAAGAAATGCTGATGCCTCTTATTCATGGACACTGAGTGACTGGTGTCACTGGTGTTTTTGATTCTGACAGAAATGTCACCAAAGGTAGGTCCAATGTCAGCCGTTCCTGCACTGGTACAGCTGGGGTGTTTGCTACAGAAACCCTACTATAGTTTATATAAATACCCCGCTGTGTAGCCCTGGGGGCAGCCATTCCTGCACTGGTACAGCTGGGGTGTTTGCTACAGAAACCCTACTATAGTTTATATAAATACCCCGCTGTGTAGCCCCGGGGGCAGCCATTTCTGCACTAGTACAGCTGGGGTGTTTGCTACAGAAACCCTACTATAGTTTATATAAATACCCCGCTGTGTAGCCCCGGGGGCAGCCATTCCTGCACTGGTACAGCTGGGGTGTTTGCTACAGAAACCCTACTATATTTTAAATAAATACCCCGCTGTGTAGCCCCGGGGCAGCCATTCCTGCACCGGTACAGCTGGGGTGTTTGCTACAGAAACCCTACTATAGTTTATATAAATACCCCACTGTGTAGCCCCGGGGGCAGCCATTCCTGCACCGGTACAGCTGGGGTGTTTGCTACAGAAACCCTACTATAGTTTATATAAATACCCCGCTGTGTAGCCCCGGGGGCAGCCATTCCTGCACTGGTACAGCTGGGGTGTTTGCTACAGAAACCCTACTATAGTTTATATAAATACCCCGCTGTGTAGCCCCAGGGGCAGCCGTTCCTGCACTGGTACAGCTGGGGTGTTTGCTACAGAAACCCTACTATAGTTTATATAAATACCCCGCTGTGTAGCCCCAGGGGTAGCCATTCCTGCACTGGTACAGCTGGGGTGTTTGCTACAGAAACCCTACTATAGTTTATATAAATACCCCGCTGTGTAGCCCCGGGGGGCAGCCATTCCAGCACAGCTGGGGTGTTTGTTACAGAAACCCTACTATAGTTTATATAAATACCCCGCTGTGTAGCCCCGGGGGCAGCCATTTCTGCTCCGGTACAGCTGGGGTGTTTGCTACAGAAACCCTACTATAGTTTATATAAATACCCCGCTGTGTAGCCCCGGGGGCAGCCATTCCTGCACTGGTACAGCTGGGGTGTTTGCTACAGAAACCCTACTATAGTTTATATAAATACCCTGCTGTGTAGCCCCGGGGGCAGCCATTCCTGCACTGGTACAGCTGGGGTGTTTGCTACAGAAACCCTACTATAGTTTATATAAATACCCCGCTGTGTAGCCCCGGGGGCAGCCATTCCTGCACCGGTACAGCTGGGGTGTTTGCTACAGAAACCCTACTATAGTTTATATAAATACCCCGCTGTGTAGCCCCGGGGGCAGCCATTCCTGCACTGGTACAGCTGGGGTGTTTGCTACAGAAACCCTACTATAGTTTATATAAATACCCCGCTGTGTAGCCCCGGGGGCAGCCGTTCCTGCACCGGTACAGCTGGGGTGTTTGCTACAGAAACCCTACTATAGTTTATATAAATACCCCGCTGTGTAGCCCCGGGGGCAGCCATTCCTGCACCGGTACAGCTGGGGTGTTTGCTACAGAAACCCTACTATAGTTTATATAAATACCCCGCTGTGTAGCCCCGGGGGCAGCCATTCCTGCACCGGTACAGCTGGGGTGTTTGCTACAGAAACCCTACTATAGTTTATATAAATACCCCGCTGTGTAGCCCCGGGGGCAGCCATTCCTGCACCGGTACAGCTGGGGTGTTTGCTACAGAAACCCTACTATAGTTTATATAAATACCCCGCTGTGTAGCCCTGGGGGCAGCCGTTCCTGCACCGGTACAGCTGGGGTGTTTGCTACAGAAACCCTACTATAGTTTATATAAATACCCCGCTGTGTAGCCCCGGGGGCAGCCATTCCTGCACTGGTACAGCTGGGGTGTTTGCTACAGAAACCCTACTATAGTTTATATAAATACCCTGCTGTGTAGCCACCGGGCAGCCATTCAAGCTGGAAAAGAGGAGAAAAGGCACAGGGTACATAGCAGATAGTAACCAATAATGTTCCAAAACATTAACATTTCTCTTAGTACTGTTTTACATATTTGGTGATTAACACATGGAACGGTTTAGTCCCCCACAACAGATCTCTGCTATCATACTCAACTAGCCACTCTGAAAAGCCTTTCAACTAACAACAATAGTCGTCGGTGGAAAGGCTTTTCTGAGCTGCTTGTCGGCCGCGATTGCAGAGATTTTTTTTTTGTCGCCCACGCTTTTTTTAAAGCAACCGTGCCCATTTTGATGCTACTGCACCCATTTTGACGGAAGTTTCGCAAAACAATTCGCCAATGGCGAAATGCAGAAACTCGCTGCGAATCCATGCCTGCCGAAAAAATTCGCTCATCACTATTAGTGGAGAAGATCCAGTTGTTATGTTTGGATATACAACGAATTTCAAGTTAGCTGTTGCAGTTTGAATTACTTCATTATTAGCAGCAATAAGCAGTTAGTGAATCATAGTTACTGTGAATGCACAAATGTTGCATATTGCCAGTCTGCTGAGCTCAATAAAATACATGAGCATTTTACTGTGCAGCTATTTTCACCGCAAATAAAAAGAGTGTTGTTTCAGATGTTGTTTTATGTTTTCTAGATGATTGTAGGTACGTACACACGCAAAATAATTGTTTGCGATTTCTCCTGAAATAAAATAAGATGAAATAAATTGATGAAATCAAATAAGCTGCTTCCTGTCTCCCACTGTGAAAAGAGGCCCCGGTTGCAATTGCAAACCATGCTTATAGCAGGCAGGCCCTGGTTTCACAGTGGGAGACAGAAAGCAAATCTAGGAAAATTGTGATAGACATGACAAAAATACTTACCTAAAAGCCATCCATGAGGCATTTTTCTAGTTTATAAATCAGTAAATAATCCGGACTGCTTCAAGATGTAAGAATCATGTGAGGTGCTTGGAAATCCTGACACAATACTCGTGATATTCATCTTAGTGTCACACGTGATTTGATCTTTCCCTGGAGGATGCATCACTCTTGGATGATCACATACTTGATTCTCTTCTTCACATTCAAGCAAATATCCGACTGCAAACTCCATCTTGTCACCACAAACGCTTACTAACCACAATGTTTTTTTTGTAACACCCACTCCTAGGAGGTGTTAATATTGGCACTTTGCATTAATTGAGATTTTTGCGCACACGATATGACTAGTAACGCATGTGAAATGACTTTGATGAATCGTTACTTAATTAAAGAACACTTTTTAACACTTAATACTTTGCTTTAAGTGTTAACGACCAATGTGAATCAGCCCCTAAATCTTTTCACTTTAATGGTAGATATAATTGGGGGCATGTCAGTGGGTAGATCTCTATGGCAAAGTTGTGTAATGCCGCTCTTAATATGGCTGCTCTTTCTATAGCAAAACTTTCCCATCAGCCCTTGAATCCCCCATCCATCGTACCCCAGAATGGCACTGGGTAAAGTCACAAACTAATCCTGAATCCAACCCAGTAGATGCAGTAAGCCATCACACTCATAGGTAGCAATATAATCACACAACCGCACATGTTCACTACTTAGGAGTTATTTTTTACTCTTTAACTTCAGCCTGGTCTAAATGCAGCTGCTCGACTCGACCCACTCCTATCACCAGTCTATATCCGTTGCGTTGTGTTGAGTTTGATGGATTTGTGTCATTTTTAATCTTAGCTTCTATTTTCCTACATATATAACTGTATCATCGGAAATCCCATCAGTGTGTTGGTAGGTACGACTGGGTGTAAGATTAACCCTTAAGTTACACACACTTGTATAAAACAACACCCTATAACTAAACATGAGGATAGGAAGCATTTGGCTTCTGACCTTGTTGTTTAGAGTTTTCCATTGTATTTTTTCTTGTGTTAATGTTAATCTTTGGGCCCAGGGTACATAATTTCCAACTGTGTTCCAAGTCCAAGTCTCATCAGAACCGAGTTGTGGATTCACAATCTCATATTCATAATTAAAATCTCCTTTTTCAGTAAAGGATAAGGCAGGGCTCCCATCACTTGTATAGGAAACATTTCTCAGATATCGATGTAACTAGAAAGTACAACATACAAAATGATTTCCAAGTAGTATTCTCTGAGTAAAGTAGGCAGTAAACTACAATAAACTGATAAAGGATTAGGGGCCTGAGCGCCTATACCTCACTTACCCCACAGGTTGTTGCATTTCACTCCTACTCAGGCCCCCCCCATCTCTAGTGAGTTGCAGAACTAAATCTCGCAGGTGTTGGTGTTACCGACACAATAACAACTATAATGTATGATTTACTAACCCTGATCCAAGATTGTAAAGAGACATATTAAAGGGACACTAAACCCAACCATAAAGCTGCCCCACTGCGCCCCCTAGTTCTCTATAGAAGTTGATGAAAAACATAATTACACATGGAAACCAATTCACCAATGAGAATTCTACCAAAAACTTAATTAAAGATACAAGAGAAGTGACCAATGAGAATGCTGATTCCTAGCACTGTGTCAGGCCCCTTGCTGGTACCTTACATATAGGGGCACATTTACTAATCCACGAAGGTCCGAAAAGCGTCCGAATGCGTTTTTTTCCGTAATGATCGGTACTTTGCGACTTTTTCGAGCTCTAAATACGAAAGTCGTAATGGCTATGAAAAAGTCGCGACAATTCTCCAAAGGCATAATGGCAATGAAAAAGTCGCTACAATTCTCCAAAGGCATAATGGCAATGAAAAAGTCGCTACAATTCTCCAAAGGCATAATGGCAATGAAAAAGTCGCTACAATTCTCCAAAGGCATAATGGCAATGGAAAACAATTCACGAAATTTGTTATGGCTATAAAAAAGTCGTGACAATTCGCGCAAGTCGTACCGGTTACGAAAAAGTCGCGACAATTTACGGGAAAGTCGTAACGGCAACGAAAAAATCGCAAAAAATACGAAAAAGTCGCAAAATGTTCGTTTTCCAATCCGAATTTTTCTCATTCGGATTCGGATTCGTGGATTAGTAAATCAGCCCCATAGAGATAATGATGGCATTTTCCCGTCATTATATGGTACAGGAATCAGACATGGGGATAAAGGGACAGACTTGTTCAGTGTTGGGAAACTGTGCTTATTGCTCCCAACTCCAATTGCAGGAACAGAGAACAGGGAGCCGGATTTACTCACATCAGCTGGGATTCTCATTGGAGGATTGCTTTAAGAATCCAACCCTGATGTTGCTGGAATACAGCTCCCAGCATGCCTCACCCTTCATTATATGTTACATTATTCTGGGATTTGTAGTCCGGCAACAGCTGAGTAACGTTTGGTTGAGCCGTGCTGTGCAGCAGGGTTTAGTTTCCCTTTAATAGTGTGTGTGTGTATGTGTGTGTGTGTGTGTGTGTATGTGTATGTGTGTGTGTGTGTGTGTGTGTATGTGTGTGTGTGTGTGTGTGTGTATGTGTATGTGTGTGTGTGTGTGTGTGTGTGTGTGTGTGTATGTGTGTGTGTGTGTGTGTGTGTGTATGTGTATGTATGTGTGTATGTGTATGTGTGTGTGAGAGAGAGAGAGAAATGGGATACAAACAGATTTGTTGTTCTCCCTACTTTCAGCTTGTGCATTAGATGAACCATCACTGCCCTAACATAGGAATTATTCCACCCTCATTTATAGGACACATTTTGAACAAGCACAAACTTGAATTATAAAAAAAAAAACATTTTTCTAACAGATTGTTAAATGTATTCACGTATCAGAGAAATTAGGGAACTAAATCCTAAAGAAGGCTATGGCTAAAAATGTTTAGCTACATGTTTGAGCCCCTGTACCAGCCCAAAGTCACCAAAGCTCTATAGAAATAAAGCCCCATGCCCCTGAAGATGCCCACAGTAGCTCTCCATCTTTTGCCCAACTACTGCACATGCTCAGTCTGCTCTTGGCTGATGTCACTGAGCTTAGGGATCCACTCACAATATTCTTCTTTCCTATGCTTGCTCTAGTCACTGCCTGTTTACAATTAAGTTATGCATGTAAGCCAACCAATCACAGTCCTGCTCAATGAAAAACTGAAGTCCTGCTCTGGCACTCTGATCTTGGAGCTAGACTTCAGCCAAATCCTTAATTCAGTCCATCCCTAGTTATGTGACTTTTCAGGAGGAGACAAACCATATGCAGTACTTGTATGTTTGATAAAAATAATAAATGGATAGGGCTTTATTGGGCTGTAAGACCGCAGTTTCCCATCAAGCATTGCCTTTGGGACAGGATATCAGGTTTTACACTGTATTCTCCCATTTTCACTAACATAAGAGATATATAGAGAAACTAAACCCAGCTCAGTTATTTAAAAGTATTATATTGAAAGCTTCTCAATTAAACATAAAACAGGTTGGCTGTATCATTTATACACTATAGAACACTATTGCCTACTTATGAATCAAAAACAAAAACCCATCAGTACAATCAGTGCGGGATTTCTTATCCGGGCACCCTGAGGCCACCCCCATTCCAATGAGAATCCCAGCTGATGTGAGTAAATCCGGCTCCCTGTTCTCTGTTCCTGCAATTGGAGTTGGGAGCAATAAGCACAGTTTCCCAGCACTGAACAAGTCTGTCCCTTTATCCCCATGTCTGATTCCTGTGCCATATAATGACGGGAAAATGCCATCATTATCTCTATATGTAAGGTACCAGCAAGGGGCCTGACACAGTGCTGGGAATCAGCATTCTCATTGCATCTGTAATTATATTTTTAGCAACTTTTATAGCAAAACTAGGGGGAATTGTGGGACAGCATCATGGTTGGGTTCACAACTCCTTCAAATTGTTCTTTATTGTCTCTGTTTAGTATTTTGGCAAAGGACCCAGGTGAAGACTGAAACATTGATCTAGCAACGTTTGTCCCTGTGTGCATCAGCCTTCTTTTGTACCTTTATTGTACTGTTTGCACCCAGGCACATGACCAAGCAAGTGTGTGCCCAATAGATATACTGTACATATGGGTGCAGAGAGGAGCACAAATTTAAAAATGTAGGTACCTGCCCGGGTGCTGGTAAAAATAAAGTAAATAAAGAGACAGAGTACCGCACACACTGGGACTTCATATACACAAAAAAGTTTTATAACAAAAAATCCAATGTTTCAAGCACAAACAGTTCTCTTCCTGAGAAGTGCACTGTAATATATCTCTGTTCAAACATTTCTTCATTTACCAATTCACCATCCAGAACTATCAATACACTCATATTTGTCTAAATTTATGTACATACAGATGTAACCAAGTTCATTTACCATGTTGTTGTGTCATGTCTCTTCTAGATAACACAGGGGAAAAAATACCAAAATTCACAGGTGGCAGATGGTCTATGGCATTTTCAATTGTTTTTTGCTGGCAAGTCTTTGCACTCTAGCACCAGCTAGAGGCAGAATTTGACACTCAAAAATAGTGTCTGGACATGGTGAGACAAAATGTGAACATTTTCTGGCTGCAAGGGGGGTGGGCCAAACAATCAGATCAGCTCAGGGAGGGTATCGGAGGGTATATCAAGGGAAGATTCACTTAGTTGCTGACCGTGCCAAAGAAGTGGATCTTTACATGCATAGCCAACTTTAATTACTCCTTTATACAATTGTTTGAGACCATGTTATGATCCCTGTGCCCTAAATGCTCACCCACAATATTGCTTGAGATAAGTTCTGTATTATTAGTTATTACCAGATCCAAAAGAGTGTCTGTCCCAGTAAGTTCCTTAACTGCCTGAAATAAATTGTTGTTATCCAGCATATTAACCCGAGATGTAAATATGAACTTTTTTTGTGTGACCACTGGAACAAACTAGGACTTGCAGAACTGGAAGGTGAACCACTGATTTTATCTTTGCAAGCTATCAGAGAAGAGACCTATGGAGAAAGTTCTGATTGTACTTTACATTAACTACACATTTTCCTCTCTTCTTCATCCATTAATGATGGAAGGTTTAAAGTAATGACAAAGGTCATGGAATAAGGGAGTTGGTTTGTGTATCAGGTAAGAATCCCATGATGCAAGGATAACTAACTACAGGTATGGGACCCCTTATCTGGAAACCCATTATCCAGAAAGTTCTGAATCATGGAAAGGCCATCTCCCAAAGACTCCGTTATAAGCAAATAATTCTAATTTTTAAAATTGATTTCCTTTTTCTCTGTAATAATAAAACAGTACCTGTACTTGATCCCAACTAAGATATAATTACCCCTTATTGGGGCAGAACAGCCCTATTGGGTTTATTTCATGGTTAAATGATTCCCTTTTCTCTGTAATAATAAAACAGTACCTGTACTTGATCCCAACTAAGATATAATTACCCCTTATTGGGGCAGAACAGCCCTATTGGGTTTATTTAATGGTTAAATGATTCCCTTTTCTCTGTAATAATAAAACAGTACATGTATTTGATCCCAACTAAGATATAATTACCCCTTATTGGGGGCAGAACAGCCCTATTGGGTTTATTTAATGGTTAAATGATTCCCTTTTCTCTGTAATAATAAAACAGTACCTGTACTTGATCCCAACTAAGATATAATTACCCCTTATTGGGGCAGAACAGCCCTATTGGGTTTATTTAATATTTAAATGATTTATTAGCAGACTTAAGTTATGGTGATCCAAATTACAGAAAGATCCCTTATCCGGAAAACCCCAGGTCCCGAGCATTATGGATAACAGGTCCCATACCTGTACTAGTAATACAAACAATCCAGCTTACCTGGTAGTTATACATGTGTTTGTACTGGGAAGTTTGCTTGGGAAGGGAGTTCTGCATATGAGTCAGTGCAACAAACATTATTTCCACTGCATTCATCAGACTGGCAGAGTGATAAGGGTTTAGATAAGAAGGAAGATCTGTAAGTTTTTCCTTTCCAGAGCAATTACTATTAAAATTACAGTGATATCTATCGAATACATGTTTAGATTTATTTTTTGACAAACAGTGAAATCTCCACAACCACATATATACAAGCAAATTGTCTTCTGGGTAGTTTGAGGGTTTGTAACTGTCTGAGAACTCTTTGAATCTGGGGACAAATTGATTATTTATTCTTTTCTGCATGAACAGCAAACTCCCATGTAATAGTTTAGAAACAGAATAACGCAAAACATCTACTTGATTTAACCATTTAGATAAAAAGATAAATGTCTTCCCTCTCAAGTAGTACATTTCGACATGTGATGATTGCAAATTGCTTATACCCACATCCCCACAAATAATAAAGACACTGGCTGAATAAAATGTACTAATCTTCCTTTTCAGTGCCTTGATTGGAAGATTTTCCCGTACACTTATTGTGAATGCAACACAGATGCCTTCTCTAGAGAGATATTTTATCAGTAGTTGATGATCTTTGTACCCGCTGTAATCATCAGATCTAAGAATTCCGACCCAGTTCCAGCCAAAATAATTCAGTAGTTTGCACAAAGCAATATATTCCTCCTCATCACTCTGTACTGTCTGATAAAAGTATGGGAACGTGACTCTGTCACTGAGGGAAGGGTCTGTAGCTCCGTAACTGATCTGTAAATAAGGAAAGAAAGTGACAGTCTCTCTTCCCACTCCCGGTGTCTCTTTCTACATCCAACACAATTCCCTTCCTCAGGAAATAACACCAGTAACTCAAACATTAAGAACTTGTTTTTCTACCTGGAGAAAACTTTTTTTCTACTCTTTATGTTCACACACCTTCTACCATCTCATAGACAAAGAAAAGTTCCTTCCTGTTTCCAGTTATAATAAATATACAATTATCCCACTGGTTTGATGGAATAAATGAGAAATCAGCATAAGCCACAATTTGCCCACAAGCATATGGTGTGTCTATTGCTAAACTACAGTGAGGAACATACGTATTTGAACACCCTGCAATTCTCCCACTTAGAAATCATGGAGGGGTCTGAAATTCACACTGTAGGTGCATTCCCACTGTGTGAGACAGCATTTAAAAAAAAAATTCAGGAAATCACATTGTATGATTTTTAAAGAATGCATTTGTATTGCACGGCTGCACATAAGTATTTGAACACCTAAGAAAATCAGAGTTAATATTTGGTACAGAAGCCTTTGTTTGCAATTACAGGGGGCAAATGTTTCCTGTAGTTCCTGACCAGGTTTGCACACCCTGCAACAGGGATTTTGCCCCACTCCTCCACACACATCTCCTCTACATCTGTCAGGTTTCAGGGCTGTCGCTGAGCAACACGGTGTTTCAGCTCCCTCCCCTTCTATTGGATTTAGGTCTGGAGACTGGCTAGGCCACTCCAGAACCTTGATATGCCTCTTACGGAGCCGCTCCTTGGTTATCCTGGCTGTGGGCTTTGGGTCATTGTCATGTTTGAAGACCCAGCCATGACCTATCTTCAATGCTCTGACTGAGGGAAGGAGGTTGTTGCTCAAAATCTCACAATACATGGCCCCATTCATCCTCTCCTTAATACAGTGCAGTCATCCTGCAGAAAAGCACCCCCAAAGCATGATGTTACCACCCTCATGCTTCACAGTAGGGATGGTGTTCTTGGGATGCAAGTCATCCTTATTTTTCCTCCAAACACGGCGAGTGAAGTTTAGACCAAAAAGTTCTACTTTGGTCTCATCTGACCACATGACTTTCTCCCATGCCTCCTCTGGATCATCCAGATGGTCATTGGCAAACTTCAGCCGGGCCTGGACATGTGATGACTTGAGCAGGGGAATCTTCCATGCAATTCATGATTCGAAACCATGACGGCGTAGCTTTCTACTGACAGTAACCTTTGAAACTGTGGTCCCAGCTCTCTTCGTGTCATTGAGCAGCTCCTCCCTTGTAGTTCTGGGCTGATTCCTCACCTTTCTTATCATCAGTGATACCCCACAAGGTGAGATCTTGCATGGAGCCCCAGTCCTAGGGAGACTGACAGTCGTCTTTAGCCTCTTCCATTTTCTAACAATTTCTCCAACAGTTGATCTATTTTCACCAAGCTGCTTGGCAATTGCCCTGTAGCCCTTTCCAGCCTTGTGGAGGTCCACAATTTTGTCTCTGGTGTCTTTTGACAGCTCTTTGGTCTTGCCCATGGTAGTAGTTGGAGTCTGACTGACTGTGGGGTGGACAGGTGTCTTTAAAGAGCTCAGACAGGTGCTACTAATTTAGATTAATGAGTGGAGTGAAGGGGGACTATTTAAAGGCAGAGTAACAGGTCTTTGAGAGCCAGAATTCTTGCTGATTGCCAGGTGTTCAAATACTTATGTGCAGCAGCGCAATACAAATACATTCTTTAATAATCATACAATGTGATTTCCTGAATTTCTTTTTTAAATGCTGTCTCTCACAGTGCGAATGCACCTACAATGTGAATTTCAGGCCCCTCCATGATTTCTAAGTGGGAGAACTTGCAAAATTGCAGGGTGTTCAAATACTTATGTTCCTCACTGTACATAACATCCAGAGTGAACTTGAATATCAAGAGAACCCTAGTTATGTAACTAAGGGGCGTGTTTACTAAGATTGGAGATAAATATCTTCGGTGATGTTGCCCGTAGCAACCAATTGGCAATAAGATTTGAACAGTCACCTACAAGTTAGAAATCAAAGCAAAGACCTAATTAGTTGCTACAGGTAACATCACCGGTGATATTTGTCTTCATTCTTAGTAAACATACCCCTAAGTGGGAAAACAAAAAAAATGTAAAAAAAAATTGTGAAACAGAGAAAAATTTGTGAAACATGAAAAATGATGTGTGTCAAAAATTGTAACATTTTTGATTAACATGCTTCATTTTTGACGTATGCAACTTATTCTTGTTGTGTGGCGAATTTTTGCACCCGTTTCACGAAAAAATCTGCCAATACCGAAACGCGGATATTCATGATGCCCAGGAATCGGAAGCAGCTAACTCTCTCCACCTCTGCTCCCTCAATGTGAATGGGGGTACGGCCTCCTCCCTGCAGTCTCCTGTAATCCACAATGAGCTCCTTAGTTTTGCTGACGTTGAGCAGCAGGTTGTTGTCCCGGCACCATGATGTCAGGGCTCTCACCTCTGCCCTCTATGCCGACTCATCTCCATTAGAAATGCAGCGGATGATGGTGCTGTTGTCTGCAAATTTGATGATAGTATTGGAGCTGTGTGTTGCTGTACAGTCGTGAGTGAACAGGGTGTACATCAGGGGGCTGAGCACACATCCCTGGGGGGCACCGGTGCTAAGTGTCAGTGTGGATGAGGTGATGTTGCCGAACCACCTGAGATCTGTTTGTCAGGAAGTCCAGGATCCAGCTGCACAGGGAGGAACCGATGTTCAGGTCACGGAGTTTCATGACAAGTCTGGATGGTACGATGGTGTGGAAAGTGGAGCTGTAGTCAATGAACAGCATCTGCACGTATGTGTTTCTCTGGTCCAGGTGGGAGAGGGCACTGTGAAGTGCAATTGCTATGGCATCGTCTGTAGATCTATTTGACCTGAAGGCAAACTGGAGTGGATCAAGTGAAGCAGGGAGTAAAGATGTGATGTGAGCCTTGACTATATGCTCAAAGCACTTCATGGCAATGGAGGTGAGTGCTACTGGGCGATAGTCATTTAGGCAGCTCACATTCATTATCTTAGGGACAGGGATGATGGCGGTCCTCTTAAAACATGTTGGGACAGCAGACTGGAGCAGGGAAAGGTTAAACATGTCTGTGAAGACATCTGCTAGCTAATGGGCACATGCTTTGAAAACACAACCTGGGATGTTATCTGGTCCAGGAGCTGTCCTTGTGTTTACTTTTCTGAAGTGTTTACACACATCTGCCTGAGATATCTGAGGAGGGCGACTGTCCTCTTCCAACAAAAGCTCCTGAGATAGGTGTTTATCAAAGCGTGCATAGAAGGTGTTCAGCTCCTCAGGTAGAGAAGCAGTTACCTCCCCCACTCTGCAGCTCTTTCCTTTGTAGTCTATGATGGTCTTCAGTCCACTCCACATGTTCCTGATGTTAGAGTTGCTATAACAGGACTCCACCTTTTCTCTGTACTGTCCCTTAGCTGTTTTTATTGCTTTCCTGAGTGCATACCGGGATGATTTGAACTCACTTGGGTCTCCGGATTTAAAGGCTGCAGTCTGCACTCTGAGTGCTGCGCGGACCTCTCCGTTAACCCATGGCTTCTGGTTGGGGTAAGTCCGTACATTAACCCGCGGTACAACATCATTGATGCATTTGTGAATAAAGTCCATTATGTACTCAGCGTAGTTGTTGATATTGTTGTCAGTGGCAGTCCGGAAGACTTCCCAATCCATGATGTTGAAGCAGTGACGCAGGGTGATGTCTGACTGGTCAGTCCAGCGATGAACCGAACACGTCATAGGCTGCTCGCGTTTCAGCTTCTGCCTATAGGCTGGAAGCAGCAGGACTGAGGAGTGATCTGATTTGCTGAAGGCTGGTCGAAGGTGGGCTTTATAGGCATGTGCGTACGGAGTGTAAACATAGCCCAGGATGTTCTCACCACGCATTGGAAAGTTTACATGCTGGTAAAACTTTGGCAGAAATTTCTTCATGTTGGTTTTATTAAAATCACCAGCCATGATAAAAGTGTAATGTTTCCTGCTGGTCGATAGCCTCAAACAGTTCATCCAGTGCCTGTGTGGTGTCGGCGTGGGGAGGAATATAAACAGTGGTACAAAATATTGCTGTTAACTCCCTGGGCAGATAAAAAGGTCTGCATCTGATTATAAGATGTTCAAGATCAGGAGAGCACCCAGACGAAACTGTCTGTACATCAGTACACCACCGTTTGTTGGTCATTACACACACGCCACCTCCCCGGCATTTACCTGAGTCCATTGTTCTATCCCAGCGGTGAATGGAGAGTCCCTCAGGGAAAATGGGTGAGTCAGGGATGGAAGGGACAAGCCATGTCTCTGTAAAAACAAAGACGTTGCAGTTCTTAATGTCCCTATGAAAAGTTATCCTGGCTCTTAGTTCATGCAGCTTGTTTTCCAAAGACTGGACGTTCGCTAGAAGAATGCTGGGAAGTGGGGCATGGTGTTGTCTGTTCATCAGCCTGACCAGGATTCAGCTTTTCCCCCCTTTTCCTCCGGTGTTTCTTCTGCCAAGGTAGCCAAGGTAAGTCACCTCCATTCACAAAAAAGTCAGTCTGTGAAAGTCCGGATTGTGAATTTTGTCGAATGTCCAGGAGAGTTTGTCTGTTATAGGAGATGAGAGCATTGCAGGTTGCAAAAAAACTAAAAAATAACACGACAAACATAAGAAAAAAGCAAAGTTGAGGAGGACACTGAGCAACGGCTGCCATCCTCACCGGCGCCATCTTGTAGGTTGGTCCTGTGACAATCGCATCGCAGTACCGAATACAGAAACCTTACTTTGCCAAACAATGTAAGGCATATGTGCTCGGCAGATAATGAATATTTCTGCAAGCACGTATGCCATACATGGTTGGCTGCAGAAAGGTTAATTGTTGGAAAATTTTTTAGTGATAGTTGGATTCACAAGAGTAAATCTTGTAAATGTAACGGTGATATTTACTCTTTTTCTATATTTCCCCAATTTTTTGAATGGGCAGGAAGATACCTGTTTGATTCAGATTCAGAATGTTTGTTTTATAATAGTGAAAGAAGTTTGGGCATGCCAATCCGCCATATTTCTGGGGTTTGTACATCTCTGACTGAGAAATTCTGGGCCTTTTATTTTGCCAAATAAAGTTCATTACCTGTGTCATGTTGTAGCAGTAAGCTCAACATGTAAAGGGTTAAGTTTTCAATTTAGAAAGTCTGTGTGTAATCCACATTGGAAGGAAACCCCTCACGGTAGGGGGTAATTCACAAATACCCCCTAAATAACACTGAAGTCGGGCTGGCTGGCGAAGTGTGAAGAGCCAGAATAAATCAACAAGGGTAACCAAGTTATCATACCTGTGCTACAGTGGGGGTCTGTCTCTTCTTAGCAGATTCTTAGCTAATATTTCTTTAGGCCCATAGAATAAATATCTTTTACTAAAGATAAAAATCATGGTGCCCAGTCATTAGCTTGTGTTATGATGATCCCTCACGGGATCATCCAATATTCTGATAAAACCAGAATAATATGGGTTAGGCCTGGGGTGTTTGGTGTCTATGGAAAGGGAATTCCATTTCCCACATAATGCACATGGTTCTATAATTCTGGTGAATACCAAAGTATTTAAGGATAGCTGGAAAATAAAAATGTCAACAGAACAGCCAGTTACCAAATGGTGACCCGCCCTCACCTTTCTCATTGGATGGGGGCGTGAACTTTGTAACCTGGGGGGGTCATGTGACAAGTTCCTGGGCACTCCCCACTCATGCATACGGTAATGAGGGAGAGGCCCAGCAGGAAGGATAAAAAAGGTACAGACCGAGGTACTGGCAGCTCATTCTGGAGGCCTCAACTTATGTAACTTATGTTGGGGGGGCTCAGGATTTCCAACCTCTTGCCTCAGAGGACACAAGATAACTCGGTAATGTACATAGGGTTTTCTCTGTGTTTTTATCCTCTGTAAGGCAACTTGTCCAAACAGTGCAGTCTCTGGGGGTTTAGGTAGATCGCAGGGATCAGATTGGTCTCAGAAAACAACAGTTCGCACCCAGCATTTAGTTTTAAGCTGACCTCAATCAGCTTTATTCATATATAACCGGCACACAGGAGTACATTGGAAAACATAAAAATAAATCCTAGCCTGTCCGGCTCTAACTAACATACAGCAGCTCCCTCTCTATGCAATAGAGAGGATCTAGCATCCAACTCTACAAAAAACAAAAGTAGTTTGGTTACTCACTGTGTCCGGCTCTCTCCTTACTGCATGCAGGCAGTTCCCCAGGAAGGGAGAGAGTGAGTCACTCTGAAGACACCATGTTTAAAGGGGTTTCCCCTGAAGCCTAACGAGGCCACTAATTAGCCAGGCTTCACCAAAACCTGGATAGCCTGTTGAATGGAATGAAGTCCCACCCGCTCACTTCCATTCACTCCAGGGCCCTTTTTACCGGCTTTTCCAAAAGCCGAATGCAGTGAAAGAACTGCTGACATACTTTCCCTGGAGCTTAGTATATATAAGAGAGAAATCTGGGAGAAATATAAACACCTTCCACCTCTAATCCAGCATTTCTCTCACACCTCTTTTATTTTATTGACTCTTTTGTATATGTGTATCTCTTTTTGTAACATCTTTTTAAATTGCACTGTTTACCTTTGTAATATAAAATTTAATAAGTTCTGTCCTTTGGCTCTATAAAGATCCCCACGTACCTCGTTTACATGTGAATACATTAACTGCTTGGCTGGTTGTATGTGTGTTGAGTAAGGGGGGCCAGTTCTGTGTAACTACTAATTAACTAGTGGACTGTCAGTAGGAAAGTGGGTATGTAAATTAACCCTTTGGCTGCTGGTGTGTTTGTGGAAGTAGTAGAACTATCCCTCACTACAGTAAGAAATCTTGTGTGATATATTTGTGTATTAAGTTTCTATCGCCTGTTAATGATAGATGGTGGCAGCAAATAGTTATTTTGGGGTGGTGGTGTGTTTGGGGGTGTCTGACATTAGTCTAATCTGTGTGAAAGAGTGCAACCCCCTTGTTCCCCGTCCCGGTGTCAGGCGCGTCTGTGAGTGGCGTTTTCTTGACAACCTGCATTTAGCCTTCCCAACCATGAGATATACATAGGTTTCCAATTTGACAATTCTGTTTTAATGTCATCATTTTATTTATAAAGTTGACTGACTTTGGGAGTCAAATTGATTCCTAGATATTTAATGCTCTGTATTTGCTAAAAAGGGCCCAAAAAACCTACAAAATCTCGAAATTGTGGGCTGACGGCTTGATTTACAAAGACATAAAATAAATTCTTTGTTTTAAGTTAAAGAGCTTCCCTTGTCTACAAGTTACGCTTAATAAACATAGAATTCTTGCTGCTTTCTTTTCTTACTTTTCTTTTCTCTATCCTTTCTTTATTGTACATGTTATTGTATGAATATTTATGAAAAATATAAATAAAAATAAATCATTTAACATGTATAAAAAAAATTAGTCTCCGGCCCACGAGATGAATGTGCTTAAATAATTCAAATTCTGTTGAACATTTCTTAGGAGAGAAGGATAGTAAGTACCATTTTATAAATACCACCACTTTTTATGCTGTAAATTTTAACTCTGGTAAATAGCAACCACATTAAATTATGCCTCTTGATGAATACACTGGATTTTACATGGTGATTCCTAGAGTTCTGGCATTGTGTTGTGTATTTATATACTAGCTCTTTCACATCATGATAAATAGGTCCCTGTCAACCTAGTGGTATAAATCTTCTATATAACCTACAGTATAAGTAGGGTGTAAGTTACAAAAAAGATTATTACGTTTCTAGGGGCACAATTAAAGCCAAAACTGACTCAAGCTTTATGTTCTCTGATTGAAATACACTTCTAGCACCTTCATTGAGATACAAAATAAGAAGTTTTAGCAAATAAAACTAGGATTCTTACCTGGGAATAGCCCAGCACACCCAGAATAGATGCCATATATATAGTTGGTTGAGACTCTAAATCCCCAATAAAGCCAACAATGTTTCTCATTGCTACACAGGAATAATTAGGAACTGGTTCCCTGGTACCAGATAAAATCTTTAATACATTCATCAGAGCCCTTTGTGGGGTTCCACAGGAATCATGGATATGGTATCCCAGGGTCACATTGGGTAACCTTGATGGATTATCATTAAGTTCCTTGACGAGGAAGAGAAACTCCACAAGATAACGGTACTTCTGGGGACTTGGTCTGGGGAAAGAAATCATAAAATTCTTCTCTAGCTGCTTGTATCTAAAGCACAATTATATTTCTTCATCTAAAAGTGATATAAAAGTTTCAAACAAGCAATTATAGACCTTCCTCTTCCAAAATATTTGAAATCTAGAAAACAAAGGCAGTGCACACGAGTGCCATATCTAGAGAAGTTACCCAGACTGAGAGCCCTGTGAGCAGGTACCAAAGGCACAACCTGCTCAGACAGGATAAATGGGTCACACAGTAATAATTTATCAGCCCCGGATGAAAAGATGAAATCCTGTTGGAAGCTTGACAAATTACAGTACAAGTTACCAAAACTTATTTCCATTTAACCACAAGATGAAAACTGGCAAGGCTAGTAGGGGCAGAGGATAGGACGTCCCTTTACTAACAGCAAACCCCTTTAAGTAAAGTTGATACTATGAGACTCCAAGTGACTAAGTATCAAGACACTATAGCTAGAGGCAATCTAATGGGAGGGACACACAGGAACGTAAATATAAAGGAAGCAGATCCCATAACTGTTGGGGGTGCAAGCAGGGTACTGACTTATAGGAGACAACAAGCGTCACTCACTAGATGCTTCCACCATGTAGTCTAAACCAGCTACCTATCTGGTATGCAAGAAAAACAAGTCCTGTATTCTGAACACCATATAACCAGAAATTAGAAAAACAGACCCATAACAAGTCTGCCTTCTATACAAAGAGCGACCTATGGTGCTCCACTTTTGGTGGCAGTATGAACCAAATGACTCCTACCCAGCACATTTAGCCTGAACCAACCATACTTTCATAAGCTGGCAAATCTATCTGACAAAAGTATTTACATGGCTCAGGCTGAATAACCATCAATGAAATTTCAGACCTATTTACATCTGTGCCAGAAAAACAAAGACAATACAATAATATCAGCATATTTAATATCTAAAAATCACTCTGTTGGTTGATGGACTTCCTATGACCAGAAAGCTGAAGTCTAAAAAAAGGTCCCTAAAAACTGTTTATTTTGACAACGTGACTATTGGATCAGAAATTCTGACCACTAATGACACTTATTGCATTTTTATCCCTGTATAAGTGTTTCTAATCTGTTTTTAGCATAGCTTTGCCATATGTAACTTTGGTGTACAAAAATAACTTTACCTATTTTGAATTCATCAGAATGTGTACTTTCCAAAACTATATGGTTTTCTGGGGGTCTTTGTATAGTTAGGGGGGGTTACTGCACATAATATGCTGACAGGGGGCTCTGTGTGCAAAAGCTGAGTTGGCAGGCGAGAAATCCAAATGCGTAATTTTCATTTTGGGGTTAGTACATACCACAGACTTTGGTATATCTATGCATATTGGGCATCAAACTGTTCAGTAGACCTTAGGTGTTCCTATTTGGGGTGATTTGCCTTTGTACGCAAGAAATTGTGTGAGATAAATGTGGCAAATTGCAACATTTTTATGCTATTTTCTGAAATTTCATAAAAACCAATAACTTTAGGAAAGCTTTACAGATTGGTACTTTGGTGTAGAAAGGACCCCTTACCCTTGTTGGATTTGTCAGAATGTGTACTTTCCAAAACTATATGGTTTTCTGGGCGTCTCTGTATAGTTAGGGGAAGTTTCGGCACATAATACACTGACAGGGGGCTCTGTGTGCAAAAGCTGAGTTGGCAGGCGAGAAATCCATATGCTCTATTTTAATTTTGGGGTCAGTACAAACCACAGACTTTGGTATATCTATGCATATTGGGCATCAAACTGTTCAGTAGACCTTAGGTGTTCCTATTTGGGGTGACTTGTCTTTATCTGATCTTTATTAAGAAATTATAAGAGATAAATGCAGCAAACTGCAACATTTTTATGTGATTTTCTGAAATGTCTTAAAAATCTGCAAACTTAGGAAAGCTTTACGGCTTGGTACTTTGGACTAAAAAGAAATGTGTACCCATTGTAGATTCAGGGGGATGTGTACTTTCCAAAAATATATGGCTTTCTGGGGTGAGCGTACTTTTTTGCAGCATTATCCAACATAAAGGATGTAAATGTGTTGATTTTGCAGTAGCTGAAATGACAGATCATATGTGGGTATGTTTCCATTGGGGCCCCTACATGCCACATACTTAGGTAAACCTATACAAATTGGGCATCAAACTGTTCAGTGGACCCCTGGCATTCATATTTAGGGTGTTTTATTTGGTTACTTTATGACCTGTAGGAGATAAGAGACTATAGACTGGAAGCTTTGAAGTGATTTTTTTAAAATTTCAAAAATTTTGATAAAAACCAATCACTTTAGGAAAGCGTTGCAACTTGATAGTTTGGAGTAGACAGACAGTTGTGCCTATTCTGGATTCCCCAGAATCTGTTCTTTCCAAAAATGTACAATTTTCTGGGATAAACCTTCTGTTAGTGTAATTTTTGGCCTTGAAATCTAAAGTATGCAGCTTTCTGGAGCAGTGCTTTGGAAATTTGGTAGTTTACTGCTGGGAGTTTTTGAACTATACACATGAGAAATCTCCATAAAACCATATATATTTGGTATTGGCACATTCAGGAGACATAGGACTTTCCAAATCAGTTGTATTTTCCTGCAAAAAATATTTTTTGTGTCTAGTATGTGTGTTTATATTATGGAAAATTTGATTTTTTTTTATTTTTAGACATTTAGAAGCCTATATCTTGTTAGAGAATTGGAATTACACAAAAATTCTACCATATTATGAAAGCTTAGGTCATCCTGAAAAAAACTCAATATATTATTTTCCTGGGTTAAACTAAAAGTGCCCCTGAGGAAAGGCCCTTAAAATGAAACAGTGTTTAAAAAACTGTCTGGCAATACAAGTTTCACTTTGACCAAAATGGCTGGTAGTGAAATGGTTAAAGGGTCCTTCTAATGGGAGCATGTGGGATGGGCCACCCCAGTGAGTACTGACATGAGGTTCATCAAGGGAAAGGGGTATTTACAACCACAAGTGCAGTTGTACTTGGCTGCAGTCAGTTGCATGAAAGATACTTGAGTTCCAATTCTTGCACAACTGCCCCTGTCCATGGAGGTGACCCTGAACCAGACAGAGTAGCCCCAGGGTTCCCACAGCAGCCTGCATCAATTGCCCCAGCTCAGTTGCACTGAAATAACCGGCACATACATCACTCCCACATTAAATATGGAAAATCTGACTTAGATTTGGGGGACAATTGTGTTGGGCGCATCTCCATCTGGTGACTGACATTATACTGGTTCTACTCTACTTGGTTATCATTCGGGTTACTGATCAGTGCAAACGCATTCATCATGGTATCAGTGGTAAATACGAGAAGTTGTCAAAGACAAACCCCCATGATATTTAGTCCTTAGTGAGGAGGTGCAGGCCCACATGGAGGGTGGAAGGTACATCAGAAGAAACTGCAGGAAAGAGATTATTTTAAAAATAAATATCCTATCAGTCCATTTTAGGTGATAAATAAAGATAAAAAAATAATTTTCCGATTAGCTGGAAGATTTGCCTCCAACAACAGCCTCTGCTGGAATGTTGGGCCAAGAAATACATAGATCTTTTCCTTCCCTCTCACTGACTGTTTAGAGAAAATGCATTTGGGATAAATATTAATATATTTAGGCATGAAAAATTATATCACACAACAGAACAATCTGAATGGCAAGGTGCTTTATCTTTAGCGCAAGGGCTCTGGCTGCCTATACAGGGCAGATCCATTAGGTACCCAAGTACGGATATTTTCCAGATTTGGGAGCAGAATGGGGGGTACAAAGTTGGGGAGTAGCATTTTGCCCAGCCCAGAAGACTAACAGTAGAACCTACCCTGCTGTAAGTTATATCTTTCCTATCTCTTAGGGTAAATAAAACTTACTTATCACACAAAAAAATTCTTTTCTCATGGCTTGGTCCAAGAGACTTACTAACGGTCATCACTCCTCCAATCATAATATCTCCTTCCTTAATATATTCATAATCCTCATCTGTTTTAATGATCTCCAGACGGCAGGCAGGGTTGGCAGGCAGTGCCCCAGACCTGCAGGGTCCCACACACAGCATTATCAGATAGATCAGTTCTATTAGGGAGTTGTGTACAGCCATGATTCCCTGGGAAACACAATGTTCCCTAATACAAGGGCATGTGGGGGTCCATGTGTAGAACAGAGTAAGGGGCCCGGCTCCTCCAACCCTCATTTTATAGAGAGCAGAGAGAGGATTTGCTCAGTAGAATGAATATAGGCACAGCCACCGGGGGAGCTCTGCTTTATTCTGGGAATGGTACATTTACTGTTATATCTTTGCTCTGAAGATAAACTGCCAGTAATGTCTGTGTATCACAAGTCCCTTAGGAACCTGCAAACTTATGTTTTATCTTTTACTTTAATTCTATCCATTGCATTGATATTTTTATCTTTCATTTCAGTCCCTGCTTTAGTTGAGCTTAAAATCAAATTTTAGGAAAGCACTGTTGGCCGAGGACCCGTAATCCATAGCAGCCAATAAGATGTTTGCTTTTAAACAGGTGACATTTTACCAGTAAACTGATTGCTATGGGTTATTATGTTAGTTTCAGACACAAACCTACTATTCCTCGACTTCAGCTGATTTTTCTGCTTCTTAATCATCTTCTTAGTGCCCCCCATTTTCTAAATGCTACTCCTACAGTTTCAGGGGTACAAAATACAAACTCTTCACACTTCTTCGCCCTATAGCGGAGCAGGTTGCTTGTGCTTTTCTAAGCGATCCCGCCCCCCGTCTTTTTGTGGTGCCGCTCCGAACACCCCAATTTTCCAGGGAAGATTTTCAAACTGCTGCCACTCTTACAGCTTCGAGGCTACACCCCCCAAACTTGAATAACATAATAATGGGGTCACCCCGAATAAAACAGTGACATTTGTTGGATGACCCAAAGTGGGAGGAGTCAAAAACAGCCAATCAAATTTCACCAAATGTCTTTAATGGGGAAATTTAAACTGCTGCCAATCATAGATCTTTGAGGCAATACTCACCAAACCCTGAATGAAAATATTATATTTGTTGGGTGCCTAAAAGGAAGCGGAGCTCCGATCAGCCATTAAATTTCCATGGGGTCCCCAAACTCTTCATGTTTGGTCACTGGGGGGCTGGGTCTGCAGTTCAAGGTTAGTAAAAGTGGGTGGAGCAACCAACATCCAAACAGATTTCACACATTGAATTTTATTGTTTTCAATTTAAAATGCTGCCATTCTCATGCTATTTACACCAGGGTGTCCAATCTTTGTACAGTTTGTGACTAATATTCAAGATTAGAAAAAAGTGGGTGGGGCCACCAACAGCCAATCAGATTTCTCCAATTGAATTTCATTGGTTTAAATGTAAGCTGCTTCCATTCTATTACGGGGTCGCCAAACTGATTTAGTCACTGGGCAACTGTGGTTCAACATTAGAAATAGTGGGCAGAGTCATGAACCACCAATCAGATGTCACTCATTGACTTTCAGTGGGGAAATTTAATTTGCTGCCACTCTGACACTATTAAAACCAGGGTCCCCAAACTTTGCAAAGTGTTTTTTACTATATAATTGTGGTCCAAGGTTAGAAAAACTGGATGGAGCCAATAAAAGCCAATCAGATTTCATTCAGTGACATAGTTTCAAACCAACATGAAGTTTGTTCCCTTTGTACTTACTATTTACTTAATTATTACTCCCTGCTCTGTGCTGCGCCATAATTATATTTATATATGAATCTCGTCACTCTATGTACCTGATGGTAATTTCTGGGGAAGACACTGTGCCTGTCTTAAACTTTGGCCAGTTATATATTTATATATATATTATTTTTATACAGTCAAACAAGGGGTATCCAGGACTGACCAGCAGCCATTACATCAGGGGTCCCCAACCTTTCTTACACGTGAGCCACAGTCAAATGTAAAAAGACTTGGAGAGCAACACAAGCACCATAAAAGTTCATGGAGGTGCCAAATAAGGGCTAAGATTGGCTATTAGGCAGCCTCTATGCACCCTATCAGCTTACAGGGGCTTTATTTGGTAGGAAATCTTGTTTTTATTCAACCAAAACTTGCCCCCAAGTCAGGAATTCAAAAATAACTCCCTGGTTTGGGGGCACTGAGAGCAACATCCAAGGGGTTGGGGAGCAACATGTTACCCCGAGCCACTGGTTGGGGATCCCTGCATTACATTCACTACTTCAAATGCAAGTATATTATTTGCCTTAATTAATTAACAACATATTTTCAAGAATTGTTTCAAAATACATAGAGAAAACACTTTCCTGAACTCTCTGCTATGTAATGGGGTGATAGGAGGATGACTAAATAAGAAATCTTAGTAATTGTATTATGTTAATTGGAAACTTATTAATTAGCAAACAATTAATCATAATTTAAAAATATAAAAATGAAGGTATTCATGATATTATAAAGTGTGGGCAGAATAGTTTTTTTTTTTTTTTAAAAAAACATCATTCAGTTGGTTGTTTGATCAGTGAATTATTAAGGGGTAAAAAGAAAGAGGATTACTGGGAGGCCGTGTCTATTACCCCTGTAGGGGGGCCCTCAGGTGACTCAAGATGCACCAAAAAAAGGACGCGGGTCCAATGTAGGTAACTCACAATATCTCCCACATTCTGGATCACACACAATTTTAGCTGGAGGGAGCAGTGTGAAACAGATTAGGCAGTGTGTGTGTGGGGGGGAGTGCTTGATAGGAAATCTAATTAAAAAAACAAAACAAGGGGTGTAACTACAGAAATTACTTACCCACAAGCCAACCCTTTGGCATCCTCCCCTCAGGGAACTTGCGGTAGAGAGCTGACTGGCACAAGATACAGGAGTCATGGCAACTTTCAGGGAACCCTGACCGAATACTCATAGTCTGTAGGTGGGAATCACACACCCCCTGGACATTGAGGGAGTGAGAGTGCTTCTGGTTATGGAATTGCTCCTCCCTGCAATTGGATAACCCCCCCAAATGGGAAAAAAAGTCTGTTTGACCCTTTGCCATTTTTCCATGGTCAATGGGAAGAAAATGTGCCTCCATGAGTGCTTGAGAATCACCTTCAGCACTTGAGTTAGGATCTTGGAAAAAGTTGGCTGACCCATGCCAATGATGCCCGAGGTGACTGGCTGCAAGGTTGATGGGAAGTGCAAAACTGCAAGCAGTTGGCACATCCCAGGCAATGCATTGGACCTTCCCAAGAGGTTTAAGATCCTCTGCCACAAGGGCATAAAGATCCTGAATTGCTGCCTGGTTCAGCCAGTACATCCCTGCACATTATTATCAGACATCTCCTCCTGAAGATATTCACATCTTCTAAAAATGCGGGGCTGTCTGATCCTAGCAGGGACCTGCACCTTGCTGAAGGTTATCAGTGCCAGATATAAATGTGTGTGATCCCAGTCTGATGTCATGATGTCATGATCAAAACCAAGTTTTCATACAGTGAACACATTTTCAGTGCACACGTCTGTCTACAACAGTCACCTATGTGTTTACCACTAGTTGGGGGCCACTAGAAAGGATCTTTGTTGACCACTAAACAGGTAAGGCAAGACAGATAAAGATAAGATGACCCAAACCCAGACAGTCAAGATAGTTACAAACAGATTTTGTGAAAAACAAGCAATAAGACAAACAATGCTGAAAACCAGGCAGGAAGTAAAAAAAATGGAATGACAAATGTATAAATGCACCCAGAAGCTAATAGCATTAGCCCTATCACAGGTGGGGGCATGGAGTTCATAAATGTACAGTATATAAACATTATCTGGACAGACATAGACAATGAGTCTACAGAGCTTAGAGGTAGCAGGACTTGATCAGTAGTATCACTAGGCCTGTAACGGCTTAGAACTAGGCCTGTGACAACAACAGTTTAGAAACATTTGAGCACTCATTAAAGAAACTTATTTGTGTGATTGCAGGCATCTCTACAGAGCACTTAGAGGCAGCAGGTCTTGACTAGTAGTACCACCAGGCAACAGTGCCTGTAGGGAAGAATACTTCCAGCTAATCTCTCCTGGTTGGAGCCAGAAATTGCTCTTATCTAGGGATGTAGTGAACTGTTCGCCGGCGAACTAATTCGCGCGAACATCGGGTGTTTGCAAGTCCGATGTTCTTGCGTATGTTCGCAATTTGGGTTCGCCTTAGCTGGCGCCAAATTTTGACCTCTCACCCCAGAGTCAGCAGATACATGGCAGCCAATCAGGCAGCTCTCCCTCCTGGACCACCCCCCAACCCTGGACCACTCCCTTCCATATATAAACCGAAGCCCAGCAGCCATTTTACATTCTGCCTGTGTGTGTTTGAAGAGATAGCATAGGGGAGAGTTGTGCAGGGATTTGAGGGAGAGTTTAGGTAGCTTTGCTGAGTCTGACTAGTGATTTACTTTCTACTGCTCTGTAGTAGCACATAGGGAGAGAGTTGTGCAGGGATTTGAGGGAGAGTTTAGGTAGCTTTGCTGACTAGTGATCTACTTTCTACTGCTCTGTAGTAGCACATAGGGAGAGAGTTGTGCAGGGATTTGAGGGAGAGTTTAGGTAGCTTTGCTGAGTCTGACTAATGATCTACTTTCTACTGCTCTGTAGTAGCACATAGGGAGAGAGCTGTGCAGGGATTTGAGGGAGAGTTTAGGTAGCTTTGCTGACTAGTGATCTACTTTCTACTGCTCTGTATGCAGCTGCTGTGGGCAGCTGTCCTGTGCTGATCATCTGCTGTAACCCAATAGTCCTTGTAAGGAATGCTTTTATTTTCTGTTCTTTTCATTGTGTACTGCAGCTCCGTCTGTGTGTGTTGGAGACAGGTGTGCTGCTCCGAGTAGTGCACTAAGCACTAACCACCGTTTTCAACCAAGTGCCACCTAGCTGTGTGAGCTTTTTCACATTCTGTCTAAAAATAACAATAATAATTCGATGTCCAGAAACATCACCTGAGTGATGTTTTTCCACCGGCAATACTATATCCACTACTGTATACTTTGCCATTGCAGGCCTTGTTGTTGCCACTGTCTTTTTCAACCAAGTGCCACCTAGCTGTGTGAGCTTTTTCACATTCTGTCTAAATAACAATAATAGTTCCGTGTCCAGAAACATCACCCAAGTTGTTGTTGTTTTGTAAAAATAAAAAAAATGCCAGGCAAAGGCAGGCTGCCACGCAGAGGCACTAGGGGTCGTGCTGCTATGATATCCTGTGGCCCTAGGAAATCGACCAGTGTTCCGAAGGCACTTACCCTGAACTCCAAAAATGCTGAAGAGGTAGTTGACTGGCTTACACAGCGCACCCCATCCTCTACCGTTTCTAACTTTGCCACAACATCCTCATCCTCCTCTGCTATGGGCACCCCACGTACCACTTCCTCCACCACCACCGCCGCGCCTTTTTCACTGTCAGAGGAGTTGTTTTCACATGAGTTTGTTGAACTGAGTGATGCGCAACCATTATTGCCAGAAGAAGATGAAGGAGATGAGGACGTTACACCAGATATCATAATTCAGGCAGGCAACACAACAGAGATGGACATAAGGTGTGATGAGGTCCCCGCTGCTGCTGTCTTCTGTGAGCTGTCAGAAGAAATTGATGCATCTGAGGAGAATGATGATGAGGAGCTTGATGTTTTGTGGGTGCCCACAAGAAGAGAGCAAGAGGAGGATAGTTCAGATGGAGAGACGGAGAGTCAGAGAGGCAGGAGGAGAATAAGACTTAGAAGAAGCAGGGACAGCTCGCACGGAACAGTAGGGCAACAACATGAATTGGCACCTGTGGTCAGCCAGCCAACGCACCCGCCAACTTCTACTGTTACTGCTAGAAAGCCCACATCAAAAGGCTCAGCAGTGTGGCATTTTTTTAATGTGTGTGCCTCTGACAAAAGCGCTGTAATTTGCAATGAGTGCAGTCAGAAACTGAGTCTTGGGAAGCCCAACACCCACATAGGTACAACTGCTATGCGAAGGCACATGAACGCCAAACACAAAGCACTATGGGAGCAACACCTCAAAGGAAGCAGCCAAACTCTAAGCCACCCTCCTTCTGCTAAAGCATCTTACTGCTCTACCTCTGCTGTCCTTGACCCTTCTCAACCACCCTCCACTCCGCCTTCCACCTTGACCACCAGTTCCTGCTCATCTGCCCCCAGCCAAGTTTCTGTGAGGACCATGTTTGAGCGTAAGAAACCAATGCCTCCGAGTCATCCCCTTGCCCGGCGTCTGACAGCTGGATTGTCTGCACTCTTAGCCCGCCAGCTTTTACCATACCAGCTGGTGGACTCTGAGGCTTTCCACCAATTTGTAGCAATTGGGACACCGCAGTGGAAGGTACCCAGCCACAATTTTTTTTCACAGAAGGGAATACCACACCTGTACCAGCATGTGCAGAGCCAAGTCACCGCATCTCTGTCATTTAGTGTTGGGGCAAAGGTCCATATGACTACTGACACATGGTCCTCCAAGCATGGTCAGGGCAGGTATGTCACCTACACTGCCCACTGGGTGAACCTGGTGATGGCTGGGAAGCAGGGAATGTGTGGTTCAACAACAGTGGAGTTGGTGTCACCGCCACGGGTTGCATGCGGGTCTGCCACCACCTCTACTCCTCCTTTGCTCTCTAACTCGTCTTCTAAGTCGTCTTCTAACTTGGCTTCTTCCTCGACTTCTTCCTCCTCTGCTGCTGCGTCCTCCTCCACACCTGTGCACCCCCAGCTCCCCATAGGCTATTCGACGTGCCAGGTACGCCGTTGTCATGCTGTCTTGGGCATGACGTGCCTGGAAAGCAGAAACCATACCGGATCTGCACTCCTGTCATCTCTGCACTCACAGGCCGATCAGTGGCTGACCCCATACCAACTGAAAATTGGAAAAGTGGTGTGTGACAACAGAAACAATCTGTTGGCAGCACTGAGACTGGGCAATTTAACACATGTGCCCTGCATGGCACATGTTCTCAGTTTGATAGTCCAATGGTTTGTCTCAAAGTACCCAGGATTGCAGGACATTCTCAGGCAGTCCAGGAAGGTGTCTGGCCATTTCAGACGTTCCTACACAGCCATGGCACGACTTGCTGACATTCAGCGGTGGCACAACTTGCCAGTCAGGCATTTAATTTGCGACAGCCAGACTCTCTGGAATTCCACGCTAACGATGTTTGAACGTCTGCTGCAACAACAAAGAGCCGTCAATGAATACCTATTTGAACTGGGTGGTAGGACTGGATCTGCAGAGCTGGGGATTTTTTCCCCCCGTTACTGGGTGCTTATGCGCGACGCCTGCAGGCTGATGTGCCCTTTTGACGAGGTCACAAATATGGTTAGTCGCACCGAAGGCACCATCAGTGACCTAATACCCTTTGCTTTTTTCTGGAGTGTGCCGTGCGACGAGTGACAGATGACGCTGTAGACCAGCGTGACCAGGAGCATGAAGAGCATGATTTCTGGGCGGAATCACCAGAACGATCCCAGGCACCTGCTGCAATGCAGGGAGAGGTGTCAGAAGTGGAGTCAGAGGAGGAAGGTGGCTTTGTGGAGGCGGAAGACCAACAGGAGCAGGCTTCCCGGGGGGCTTGTGGTCACCTTTTGGGGACCCCTGGTCTTGTACGTGGCTGGGGGGAGGAGACCGTGGTGGATGAGGACGTAGTCCTTGATAACGAGGAAGGGGAGATGGATACCTCTGCATCCAACCTTGTGAGAATGGGGTCTTTCATGCTGTCATGCCTGTTGAAGGACCCCCGTATCAAGAGGCTTAAGGAGAAGGACCTGTACTGGGTGGCAACGCTACTAGACCCTCGTTACAAGCATAAAGTGGCAGAAATGTTACCAACGTACCACAAGTCCGAAAGGATGCTGCATTTCCAAACCAGCCTGCAAAACATGTTGTACAATGCTTTTAAGGGTGATGTCACTCCACATTCCAGGGGCAGAGGTGCCGGTAATCCTCCCACGAGCACACCTGCAAGGACAATGCACTTTTGCCACTCTGTAACGTCAGACATGCAAAGTTTTTTCAGTCCAAGGCAGCGCCAGGACCCTTCTGGATCCACCCTCAGAGAACGCCTCGACCGGCAGGTAGCGGACTACCTGGCATTAACTGCAGATATTGACACTCTGAGGAGCGATGAACCCCTGGACTACTGGGTGTGCAGGCTTGATCTGTGGCCAGAGCTGTCACAATTTGCCATAAACCTGTTGTCTTCCCCCGCCTCAAGTGTCCTCTCAGAAAGGACCATCAGTGCAGCAGGAGGGATTGTAACTGAGAAGAGAACTCGCCTAGGTCACAAAAGTGTTGATTACCTGACCTTTATTAAAATGAATGAGGCATGGATCTCGGAGGGTTACTGCACGCCGGAAGACTTGTTCTGACTGCCCATGCAGCTGTCCTTCTCTGCACGCCGCTTGACACCACACACAGCTGTCCTTTAGCGTCCTCCTCCGCCACCGTACAAACTAGGGTGCAAATCCTACTGGTTTGAGGCATGGATCTCAGAGGGTTACTGCACGCCGGAAGACTTGTTCTGACTCCCCATGCAGCTGTCCTTCTCTGCACGCCGCATGACTCCACACACAGCTATCCTTTAGCGTCCTCCTCCACCACCATACAAACTAGGGTGCAAATCCTACTGGTTTCATTTTAAGCCAAACTTTTTGGACAGGTAAATCCTGAGTTTTTCTGTCTTCTGTGCTTGGTACGCTATCTTAGTTTTTTTAAAGGTTCTGCCATGGGAATTGTTGTGATACCATTTATCTAACATATTTTTTCTGTCTTCTGTGCTTGGTACGCTATCTTAGTTTTTTTAAAGGTTCCGCCTGGGGCATAGTTGTGATACCATTTATCTAACATATTTTTTCTGTCTTCTGTGCTTGGTACGCTATCTTAGTTTTTTTAAAGGTTCCGCCTGGGGCATGGTTGTGATACCATTTATCTAACATTTTTTCTGTCTTCTGTGCTTGGTACGCTATCTTAGTTTTTTTAAAGGTTCTGCCATGGGAATTGTTGTGATACCATATATCTAACATATATTTGTCCAAGCTTTTACATTCCCTATCTGATCCCCCATGTCCCTCTATGAGGGGGCTGCCATATTTGTGCAGCATTAGGCCGTTAGCATTAGAAGCTATAACTGACAGGCTGAGAAGGGACAGTCAGGCTGGCGTTGGAGTTTTCCAATGTGCAGCTATCGAAATTCGCTGTTAAAACATGGTTGATCAGTGCTTGGTATGCTATATTAGTTTTTGGAAAGGGTTTGCCTGAGAAAATGGTTGTTATATCATTCATCTAACATATTTTTTCTGTGCTTCAGTGGCTGCCACAACAAAAAAAACGAATATTTTCAAAATTTATCTAACATATTTTTTCTGGCCTCTGTGCTTCAGGGGCTGCGACAAAAAACCCAAATTTTTCAGGAATGTACACATTCCTGATTTTTCAGGGTTCTGCAACAGCGGCAAAATCGTATCTTTTATGGTCACCGCAGGTGATCAATAAAGTAGGCCAAAACTGGGCCCACACTGCAGAATCAGTGTTTTTTGGTTCACGTCACTGTACATTGAATTACCTCTGCCTGACCGTGCACGTGCGCACAAGCACGGTGACTGCTAAACACACCACTACAGAAATATTCCCACCGACAGGACGTCCTGGAGGTGATAAACAACTAGTAAAAAATATTATTCGCTCACTTGACGGTATCATTAAAGCTTATTGGGTTTTTTTTTTCGTTGCAGTAAATGCTGTGTTTAGTCTTTGCGTGTGAACCGGCTGTAACCTTTACACGACTTGATTGGCATGTACACGCAGTTTATTACACAAGTTTAGAAATGTAGTGTGATTTCTGCCCTTTACAGCACAAAACGCAACGCTGTGTCAACAACGTATTTTTCAGAGAAATTTTTGCCCTTGATCCCCCTCCTGCATGCCACTGTCCAGGTCATGGCACCCTTTAAACAACTTTAAAAACAGTTTTCTGGCCAGAAATGGCTTTTCTAGGTTTTAAAGGTCGCCTTCCCATTGAAGTCTATGGGGTTCGCAAAGTTCGCGAACGTTCGCAAGAACGGGTTCGCGAACTTTTTTTGTGAGGTTTGCTACATCTCTACTCTTATCTAACTTATCTCATTATCTCACTTTCCTAAAAATTTCTCTTATAAATTATCCTGATACTCACTACTCCTCATTTGCCCCTCAGTGATTTATGCTTTAATTTAATACATTTTTATTTAACAATAACTATATAAACAATAAATAAACAATGTAATAAATGAAACTTGTGTTAAATTCTTTTCTATATTTACTTACATTAAGTTTCTGGTACAAGGAGTAAATATTCAAATCATTCAACAGATTGTGTGATTGTGACATTTACACTAATCATTTCATATCATAAGAATTAGAGGTGTGTTATGTGATTAGAATTGGTTGTTTGTCTGTATTATATTTGTAGCTATTTATATTTAGGTAAAACACAAATATAAACAAATGGCAGCATTACATAAACTCTGATCATTGTATTTTAAATTAAGTGTTATCAAATATCAGTACTGATTCTGTCTGTTTCCAAGTAACTGAGATTTTGTATTAATTTCTGATCTAAACTGAATGATGTAACATTTGGGCAGAAATATACAGGCTAAAAGGCCCGCGCTTGAGGTGAGTATGGCAAATATCTCCACACACACAGTGTTTTTGCCTTTGGTGCTCAGATAGGCCGGGATCATTGTGATCCAAACACTGCAGAAGAGCAGCATGCTGAAAGTGATGTACTTGGCCTCATTAAAACTGTCCGGTAAGCTCCGAGCTAAAAATGCTAAAACAAAACTAACAGCTGCCAGAAGCCCCATATACCCAATAACTGAGTAAAAGCCAATAGCTGAGCCCTCATTGCACTGAATGATGATGGTTCCAGGGGAAGTGTGAATGTCCAGTTCCTGAAAGGGAGGAGAAATGGCCAACCAAGTCATGCAGATGATTATTTGAATGGATGAGCAGAACAAGACTACAGAATTGGACAGTTTGACTCCCAGCCATTTTCTCCATGAGCTCCCTGGCTTGGTGGCTTTGAAAGCAACACAAACCATGATAGTCTTGGCCAGGAGAGAAGAGACAGCTATGGAGAAGGTGATTCCAAAAGTGATGATGCGCAGCATGCAGGTTATATCCACAGGGCGACCGAGGAACAGAAACACACTGAGGAAGCTCAGCTTGATGGAGACAAGGAGGAGGAAGCTCAGGCTCCGGTTGTTGGCTCTCACTATGGGGGTTTCCCTGTGTGTAATAAAAACTCCCAGTATAAGCAGAGATGTAAGGAAAAATAAAGCTGAGGTACCCGAGAAAAATGCAGAAAGTATATGGGTATATGATAAAAAATCTACAGTTTTTGGAATACACTTAGTCTTTTTTCTATTGGGCCATTCCATTTTGGGGCATTGGATGCAGTTTTCACTGTCTGTGAAGGTAATAAAAATAAAACAAGAGTCAAGAGTATAAAATCATTGGAACGAGCTTATATAAATGGATGTTTGACTGTAATGTACTGTCTGGGCCATTAATAGGAATAGGAGAGCTGTACAGTCTCAGTTTTGAGGCAGTAGTGTCTGTTTTTTTAAAGAAAATAATACTTTCTGAATGAATAATTTATAGTTTATATCAAAAATTTGCTCATTACTATTCATGAAAACTTTAAAGGGTGAAAAATCCACAAAACGGTGAAAATTTTTTGTTGCGCGGGAGAATTTTTATGCTGCAGATTTTATTGGCCATTTTCCGGAATAATCTGCCAATGGCGAAATGCGTCGCAAATCCATGTCTGGTGAATTATTACATCTATCGTTAATTCTGTCAACTTCTTAGTATATGTTTGTTGGGCTCAGTATTCGGCACAACACAGCATGGTGGCTCTAAAGTGGATGGGCAATATTGTTAGCCTGGGGAGTGTTTTATACCACAAAGGGGAACCCCAATTCTACACAGTTGTGTAAATGTTAAATTAGGACAAATTAATGACATTTTTTTTTTGCAATACTAATGACAATAGCTTTGGACATATGGTACATACTGTATAGAATTAAGCTAGAATAGTTAAGACAAAATATCTAAAGGGTATGGTGGAAATTAAACACTGGCTATGAACATAAGTGAGTGATTGATAATGTATTAGTCTGAAATAGGCAGCACACATTTGTTAGTCTGAATTATATTGCCTATTTGTAAGTTTAGCTCAATGGTCTTTTACTCCTTGTATGTTTTTGGGTTACATCAGAAATGTAGGGACAACAGTTCACACAATGATTTTGGTTACTACTCTTGGTTACATGCAGTTCCAGTGCGGTTACATCTTTGTAAAACCATTGGTTGTACTTTACCTTTATATTGCTTACCAGTTGTATTGGAGATCTCTCCCTCAGGGCACCAGACACAATCATAGCAGCACATATAAATCCCAGGCCTTGTTACCTTTCTGTAGCCGGGGACACACCTCTCAGAGCACCAAGATATTGGCACCTAATACAAAGAAACATAAATTGCAAAAAGGTATGAGCAGTATTGAGGCCAAACGATTTGTTGTAATAAATACAGATAAAAGATTGACTAATTTTGGAAGCCACAGCTTTAATTGTAATGTAATTAAATGTAAAAAGTTTGCCCAAGAGAAGTAACCCATAGTGACCAATTGCAAATGCTACCAGCTGATTGGCTATTGGCTAGGTGATTAGTTTGACTGCAAACTTTGCCTTTTATTACATAACCACTATATAACTAATCTAATCTAGGTTCCATTTAGGTTCTGGATTATGTTGAAGAGAATCAGAGATGGTAGTTCTGGGTCTGTGGGAAGATGTTTTGTTGAAGCCAATTACTTCATCCTGACCCCTCTCCCATAAAGATTTATTAAAGAAAAACCATGAAAATAGTACAAAGCAAACACTGTGAGAGTCAGTATGCTGTATGGGCCAGGGCCATGGTGCAAAGGACAGAAGTCTCACTGCCTGCTCTGCTTTATTTCCCCAAGGGCTACATAGGTTCTGGAAGGTTTAATGGCTATTCTGATTGTATTTCCCATACAGATGTGGTCACCAAACTGGGTTGTAGAGAAAGAGGAAAGTGTATAGGGCAAAAGAGAAAGTGTTGGAATAGTTATGAAATGGGAAGAGTGGGAATTGGAATACGGTTAGAAAGGGTAGAGTAGTGAAAGAGAACTGGGCATGGAGCAGTGACCAGGTCTGGGAGAGATATCCCCTGCTGTTCTCTGAATTGAGAGAAACTTTGTAAGAAATAACATCTTGGTTTTACATGTAGACTTAGTAGAAAACCAGTTTTCCAGGCAGCTTACATTCCAAACAAAACCAGCCTCAACTTATACATATCAAAGGGCTGTTCTGTGAATGGCAGTTGGGCAGTATTTTGGCCACAGGAGCCATAGAAACTCATTACTGTATGTGAGATACCTTCTCAACAGTTTTTGAACAAAGGCTAGGTGTGGTTTTTATCAACCCCATTTGATCAGTTGGGGTGTGAGCTGTGGAGGACGTATTGAAAACGTGTATAAATGTGAGAACTGGAGAAGTGTTGGAGACTGCAGAGGGGAGCCATGGTGGGAATGCTGGAGAGAAGGAATAAGATCACCATGTTTTGTGTTTGTTGGTAGCTATAATGTAGACTATAAATAATCTATTACTGTATATAGTGTAAATATTATTTTAGTTTAACTAATCATTTATGTGTAAGAATCACTTGATCTATCATTCAATAAATTAATTTTCATATAGACTTATTGGTGTCAATTATTTGTCTGCTTCTCAAAAGAACCATAACCCTGGTAAGGGGGGTGTATGATATTATTTTTAATATTATATCAAATGAGGAGAAAGATGCTATAAGAATGTGTATAGTGTATAAGAGCTGGAGTATAAACTCTCCTACATCACATGAAAAGAGATCACTTATGTATGAACCCAAACACATCGAGGTCCATTTCTAACGGTCAGATTTTTTTTTTCTGATTTGGATTTTTTAGCTCTAAAAGTCGCTGAAAAAAAATTGCAACTTTTTTGACATTTACTATGCAACAAAATGGCTAAAAATATGAATCTGACAATTCATTAGCTAAAACTTGTCGAGATCATGTAGACGTCAATGGCAGATGTTCCTTCCCTGGAGGATCCTTCCTTGCTTCAAAGCTTTAGAGGTATTTGATGCTTTTTTTGTGTGACAATTCGAAAAAGAGGTTTTGGTGTGACAATTCCAAAAGCTTCAGTTTCATGACTTATCTGCAACTTTTTGCCATACATACTTTTTCAGTTCAGGCTTTTAAGTAAATGTCAGACATTCATGGGAATGAGTTTATTTCAATTTTTAAAAAGAAAAATATGGGAACATTGAAAGTTTTAGTAAATGTGCCCCATGGTCTCCCCTAGGGATATGTAAATTTATAGCAAGAGTAAGACCAGCGCACTGCTGCACACAGGACTGTGGAAACTACAAGTAGTGATGAGTGAATCTGTCCCATTTAGCTTCGCCAAAAAATTCGCGAATCGGCAAAAAATGTTATGCATCAAAAAAATTGTCGCCCGCGGCTATTCTTTTGTCGCCCGGCTATTATTTTGTCGCCTGCTGCTATTCTTTTGTCACCTGAGGCTATTCTTTTGTCGCCCGGCTATTCTTTTGTCACCTGCTGCTATTCTTTTGTCGCCCGAGGCTATTCTTTTGTCGCCCATGGCTATTCTTTTGTCGCGGGTGGCAATTTTTGAACATGTGGCGATTTTTTTCCACTGTGAATTTTTTCATCCATTTCACAAAACGATCCGCCAATGGTGAAAATTTGCAGCAAATCCATGCCTGGCGAAACATTTCGCCCATCACTAACTACAAGTGATTTGAGCTATTAACCAGCAAATCATTCTCTGACAAGCTTGGAGTCAGAACTGGCTATTATGGAATGCAGTTAGCTCTAATACAAGGTCTGGATAAAGGGAATACACACCAATGATGGTCCATCAGAATCTGACTCCAGCACAGAGACAATGAAGAGAGATAGACTGCTAAGGGGAACTTTAATTAATTTTATTTACAAAGATCCTTATTTCCGTGAAATGAAACATACATTGGGGCAGATTTATCAAAATATGAAGTTAGAGCTCACCACAGAAAAATCCACCCACTTTCTATTCATTCCTATGAGATTTTTAGAAGAGTATTTATCAAATAGCGAACTCTAACCTTCACCCATTGATATAAACGCTTCTAAAAATCCCATAGGAATGAATAGAACGTGGGTGAATGTTTCTGTGGTGAGCTCTAACTTCACATTTTGGTACATCTGCCCCATTAATTTACCATTTTTCATGAGAGTAGTTCATTAAATTGAATCTAGTGCACATTCTGACTGCTAAATCAATGCTCAATGTTTAGGGGGTGTCATGACTTGTTAGAGATTAATGATATAATAGATCATTTTGGACCATAGACTGACTGCTCATGTCACTTGATCTCATATTCTGCCAGTTCTGCTTCCCTTCTGTAGTCACGCATTCCCCTTTGCTCATATCCAGCCATCACTTACATTGCTTTCAGATCACACTTTCTAGGGTCCCATCAAAATCATCACACACATACAGAAATATTAATACAATTAACCTGTTGTACATTCGTATTCAATTAGACTAGATTAGACTTTCCATCAATTTATCTCCCATTTTGCACTTTGGATTTCATATTAAAACCTTTTCTATTCTGCTTTATGCACTGTGGATTTAATACACATGTAATACACTGATTATAGATTGTTTGATTTTTTTTACCAATATATTCTTTATGGATTTCATAAACTCTCTGATGAATTTCAAAGAGATTATTTGATCTCACCTTCCTTTCCATCAGTGAATATTAACACACAGTATAGTGCTGAGCCTTCAGGCAACATTTCATATTGGTTATTTGTTACATATTGTGATGTTGTTTAGGCCAAGCAGCTAATACAATTTGTACAACAGAAATTGTAGCTTTGTTGTTGTGTGGGGTGAGACTGCTTGTCTGGTACTCGGGTCATCACTAACTTCACCACTATCAGTTGGTCTCACTACTAACAACATTGGGGCTCAGTCAGACCAAAAGTCAATCCACACTAAGCAATGATAAGTACCATTGAAGATTCATTTAGTCACAGTTCATGTTAAAAAATCCTCAAATATTCCTTTACTACAATTCCACTTTCAGTCCAATACCCAATGGCCTTCCTGCCATTTATAGCCAACCCTTGGTCCAGTCATCACAGATTCTCAGTTGCCCTACCAGACTATTTTTGTTGTATTCTACATGAGGCACTCTGCAGATAGTTATTCCTAACAGGGCACTTCTTTTTCAAGCCAGTCCTGTATTAGTAGGGATGAGTGACAAATTATGCTTGGTACAACTTTGAAGTGAAAATTTTTTGTTAGTCTGCACTAAAATTTCACTATACTGTCTGTTCACTGGGAAAATTTAGTCTTTAGTGCAATAAAAAATGCAGATGTTACTACTATCTGCCCCTTATCTTCCACATCAACCAATAGGATGGGGTTAGTTTCAAATGATCTTTTTAGTTAGTGCCCTTAAGATCTTTGGCTCATGTCACTCTCTCATGATTATGGCTTAACTTCTATCCCCCCCTGAATCCTTCGGGTTGGCTCTTTTCCAGGCTCCTTGTGGTGATTATCAGGCTGTTCCAGGACTTCCTGTAGCCCTGAGAATGGTGCTCAGAGGGTTAAATGGCAACCTGTCACAATAAACCTGATGGGGCCCATAGAAAACATGCTAAGTTCCACATTGTTCTATGGGGGGGGGTTAATATGCACTTAGTCTTGTTTCTAGGTCCGGGGTTGGAGTTTTAAGAGACACCTCTAACTGTCAGTGAATGTACATTGATGTACTGATGTATATAATAAATAGAAGAATTCCAGAAGAAATCACATACATACATGATACAATGTATTATTCAAGTCGAATTTGTACATTTTTCCAACCAATTATATAGATGAGCTACTGGCCCCGTGGGATGGTGAGCCTGATAGCTTAATGAAGTTTCAGGAATGTATTAATAATATTGAATAAAAGCTGAAATTCACATGGACATTTAATACCAATTGTATTCAGGAAAGAAACCAACAAAAGTATCTATTACAGGATCATAGTCAGTCAGTGGTAGAACTGTGTAATGTGTAATGTTGCTCTGAATATGGCAGCTCTTTCTATAGCAAAACTTTCCCATCAGCCCTTGAATCCCCCATCCATCGTACCCCAGAATGGCACTGGGTAAAGTCACAAACTAATCCTGAATCCAATCCAGTAGATGCAGTAAGCCATCACACTCATAGGTAGCAATATAATCACACAACCGCACAGGTTCACTACTTAGGAGTTATTTTTTACTCTTTCAAAACTTCAGTCTGGTCTAAATGCAGCTGCTCGACTCGACCCACTCATATCACCAGTCTATATCCGTTGCGTTGTGTTGAGTTTGATGGATGTGTGTCATTTTTAATCTCAGCTTCTATTTTCCTACATATATAACCGTATCATCGAAAATCCCATCAGTGTGTTGGTAGGCACGACTGGGTGTAAGATTAACCCTTAAGTTACACACACTTGTATAAAACAACACCCTATAACTAAACATGAGGATAGGAAGCATTTGGCTTCTGACCTTGTTGTTTGGAGTTTTCCATCGTATTTTTTCTTGTGTTAATGTTAATCTTTGGGCCCAGGGTACATAATTTCCAACTGTGTTCCAAGTCCAAGTCTCATCAGAACCAAGTTGTGGATTCACAATCTCATATTCATAATGAAAATCTCCTTTTTCAGTAAAGGATAAGGCAGGGCTCCCATCACTTGTATAGGAAACATTTCTCAGATATCGATGTAACTAGAAAATACAACATACAAAATTACAAGTCTTTGCACTCTAGCACCATCTAGAGGCAGGATTTAACACTCAAAAATGGTGTCTGGACATGGTGAGACAAAGGGGCTGAAACACTTAAGGCCGAAAAAGCTTGTGTTATTTATAACATGCGTTAAAAATATTATCACTTCTTATATTTGGAGAATTAACAATTGATTAACAAAAAGGACACTTGTCTGAATTAAGAAGCAATTTTATTGTCGTTATTTATTTGGTGATGACATATTTTTAAGCGATACTTTAAAGCATGCGATATATTTATGCATTATTTTCTAGCACACAATATTAAAGCACGCTTTTACGCACGTAAATGTTATGCGGCGCATACCACATGACTTCCACCATTTTGCCCATTTCCACTGTGAGTCGCAAGATGGAGGATGCGGAAAGCGCAGCTGCACAATCACCGCTTGGGACGCTACAAAAAAAAACCCTTGGCGAGGAGTAGGCTGGGGCATGAGAGAGCTAAGAGGGGATGGAGGCATGAGAGAGCTGAGAGGGCATGGGGGCATGAGAGAGCTGAGAGGGGATGGAGGCATGAGAGAGCTGAGAGGGGATGGAGGCATGAGAGAGCTGAGAGGGGATGGGGGCATGAGAGAGCTGAGAGGGGATGGGGGCATGAGAGAGCTGAGAGGGGATGGGGGCATGAGAGAGCTGAGAGGGGATGGGGGCATGAGAGAGCTGAGAGGGGATGGAGGCATGAGAGAGCTGAGAGGGGATGGAGGCATGAGAGAGCTGAGAGGGGATGGGGGCATGAGAGAGCTGAGAGGGGATGGGGGCATGAGAGAGCTGAGAGGGGATGGGGGCATGAGAGAGCTGAGAGGGGATGGGGGCATGAGAGAGCTAAGAGGGGACGGAGGCATGAGAGAGCTGAGAGGGGATGGGGGCACGAGAGAGCTAAGAGGGGATGGGGCATGAGAGAGCTGAGAGGGGATGGGGGCATGAGAGAGCTAAGAGGGGATGGGGGCATGAGAGAGCTGAGAGGGGATGGGGGCATGAGAGAGCTGAGAGGGGATGGGGGCATGAGAGGGCTGAGAGGGGATGGAGGCACAAGAGAGCTGAGAGGGGATGGGGGCATGAGAGAGCTGAGAGGGGATGGAGGAATGAGAGAGCTGAGAGGGGATGGGGGCATGAGAGAGCTGAGAGGGGATGGGGGCATGAGAGAGCTGAGAGGGGATGGGGGCACGAGAGAGCTGAGAGGGGATGGGGGCACGAGAGAGCTGAGAGGGGATGGAGGCATGAGAGAGCTGAGAGGGGATGGAGGCATGAGAGAGCTGAGAGGGGATGGGGGCATGAGAGAGCTGAGAGGGGATGGAGGCATGAGAGAGCTGAGAGGGGATGGAGGCATGAGAGGGCTGAGAGGGGATGGGGGCATGAGAGAGCTGAGAGGGGATGGGGGCATGAGAGAGCCGAGAGGGGATGGAGGCATGAGAGAGCTGGTAGAGGGTGGGGGCATGACAGAGCTCACCTGCTCCAAGGGACATGAGCCTTAGTGGATAAGATCTAGTTATGTTTTCATATACAGCTATTTTCAACTTAGCTGTTGCAGCTTTAATTACTTCATTATTAGCACCAATAAGTAGTGATGAGCGAATTTGTCCCATTTCACTTTGCCATAAAATTCATGAAACGGCAAGAAGATTCGCAAAACGGCGAAAAATTTGTGAAACCCATTTTTTTTGTCTCCTGCATTTTTTTTCCAATTCACCCAATTTCGCCCAAATTTGACGCACTTAGTACATTATGTATGGGATGAATTGGGTCATCTAGGTCAGCAGATACAAACCCAGGCAATCCATGCCAGTTAGCTAGATTGTGCAGTAAAGCACAGGCTACTACTATTTGTGCCACTTTACTGGGGCTGTACATCAGACTTCCTCCCGACTTGTCCAGGCATCTGAAGTGGCTTTTCAGAACTCCAAAAGTTCTCCCAATTGCACACTGTGCTCTGACATGTGCTTCATTAAAAGCAGATTCAGCTCTTGTACGCAGCCTGGGTATCGGAGTCATTAGCCACCAATAACAAGGGTAGCCAGCATCTCCTAAAATAAATTAAGATGAAATAAGTTGCTGAAATCAAATAAGCTGCTTCTAGTGACAGTGTGAGACTGATAGCTGACACTACAAGTAGCTGCTTCCAGTCTCCCACTGTGAAAAGAGGGCCCGCTTGCAACAGATGTGACAGTGTGAGACTGATAGCTGACACTACAAGTAGCTGCTTCCAGTCTCCCACTGTGAAAAGAGGGCCCACTTGCAACAGATGTGACAGTGTGAGACTGATAGCTGACACTACAAGTAGCTGCTTTGACTCTCCCACTGCAAAAAGAGGGCCCTTGCAATTGCAAACCATGCTTATGGCAGGCAGGCCCTGGTTTCACATTGGGAGACAGAAAGCAAATCTAGGAAACTTGTGATAGACATGACACAAATACTTACCTAAAAGCCATCCATGAGGCATTTTTTCTAGTTTAAAAATCAGCATATAGTCCAGACTGCTTCAAGATGTAAGAATGATATGAGGAGCCTGGAAATCCTGAAACAATACTTGTGATATTCATGTTGGTGTCACACACAACTTGGATATTGAGAGAATTGTAACTTTTGCGATTCCAGAAAATATGCTCTTTGTCTAGTGGGGGATTAAATGCCACATGGTTGCAATCTATGGCACCTAACACATTGGAGATGCCACTGACACAATAGAACTCTCTTGTGACAGTGTTCCAGTCATTTCTATTGCTGGCAAACTTGATATAATTCCCAGACACTGAACGTATTGCATCCAGGACCTGCCCAAAGCAACCTGAAAATGTGGGCTGTGACGCTCCCCCATAGATCCCTACAATTTTCCTTTCCTGTGGTGAATAAAAAAAAAAGGGGAGCACAGAAGTTTACCAATGCCAGGAACAGCATGGCTTCTGTGTGTTCCAGTACCTCATACAGGTTATAGATTGCTGTTCTATTTAGCCTGTAGCGCCTCACTATTTCCTCTTCTGATAATCCTTGAAATCCTCAAAGATGCATCACTCTAGGGCGATCACATACTTCATCCTCTTCTTCCCAATCCAACAAAAATCCGACTGCAAACTCCATGTTGTTTTTACAAACGCTCACGAACCGCAATGTTGTTTGAGTAGCGCCTACTCCTAGTAGGTGTTAATATTAGCACTAATTATTGTAATATTTCATGTGTTTAACGCTTCAAATATGTCTGTGAATTATGCGTTAGTATTATTTCTATTGGATAATTACTGCAATGCGATGGAAATATTGCTTTGTGATAATTGGGCTTATTGGCCATGTGATATGAGTTAGTAACGCATGCAAAATTACTTTGATGAAACAATGCACAATTAACGAACGCATTTTAATGCATAAAACTATGCGTTATGCGTTAACAACCTGTAGTGAATTGGCCCCAAAATGTGAAAATTTTCTGGCTGCAAGAGGGGTGGGTGAAACAATCAGATCAGCTCAGGGAGGGTATCGGAGGGTATATCAAGGGAAGATTCACTTGTTTGCTGACCGTGCCAAAGAAATGGATCTTTACATGCATGGCCAACTTTAGTTACTCCTTTATACAATTGTTTGAGCCCATGTTATGATCCCTGTGCCCTAAATGCTCACCCACAATATTGCTTGAGAAAAGTTATGTATTATTAGTTATTCCCAGACCCAAAAGAGTGTCTGTCCCAGTAAGTTCCTGAACTGCCTGAAATAAATTTGTTGTCATATTAACAAGGATGTAAATAACTGCCTTGCTTATGTTTTTTGCACGTTTTTTGTGTGAACACTGGAACAAACTAGGACTTGCAGAACTGGAAGGTGAACCACTGATTTCATCTTTGCAAGCTATCAGAGAAGAGACCTATGGAGAAAGTTCTGAAATCAGTAGATTGTACTGCCATTAATGATGGCAGGATTAAAGTAATGACAGAGGTCATGGGATCAGGGAGTTGGTTTGTGTATCAGGTAAGAATCCCATGATGCAATGATAACTAACTACTAGTAATACAAACAATCCAGCTTACCTGGTAGTTATACATGTGTTTGTACTGGGAAGTTTGCTTGGGAAGGGAGTTCTGCATATGAGTCAGTGCAACAGACATTATTTCCACTGCATTCATCAGACTGGCAGAGTGATAAGGGTTTAGATAAGCAGGAAGATCTGTAAGTGTTTCCTTTCCGGAGCAATTACAGCAAAGACTAAACAAATATCTATGGGATACATATTTAGATTTATCTTTTGACAAACAGGAAAATGTAATCAACCAGATATCTTCAAGCAAAATGTCTTCTGGGTAGTTTGAGGGTTTGTAACTGTCTGAGAACTCTTTGAATCTGGCGACAAATTGATCATTTCTTCTTTTCTGTGTGAACAGCAAACTCCCATGAAATAATTCCAAAACAGAAGAATCCAAAGCATCTACATGATTTAACCATTTAGATAAAAATATAAATGTCTTCCTTCTCAAATAGTACAATATGGTACTTGCAGATGTTTGCAAATTGCTTATACCCACATCCCCACAAATAATAAAGACACTGGCTGAATAAAATGTATTGACTTTCTTTTCCAATTCACCGATTGGAAGCTTTTCCCAGACATTTATTGTGAATGCAACACAGATGCCTTCTCTAGAGAGATATTTTATCAGTAGTTGATGATCTCTGTACCCGCTGTAATCATCAGATTTAAGAATCCCAATCCAGTTCCAGCCAAAATATTTCAGTAGTTTGCACAAAGCAATATATTCCTCCTCATCACTCTGTACTGTCCGATAAAAGTATGGGAACGTGACTCTGTCACTGAGGGAAGGGTCTGTAGCTCCGTAACTGATCTGTAAATAAGGAAAGAAAGTGACAGTCTCTCTTCCCACTCCTGGTGTCTCTTCCTACATCCAACACAATTCCCTTCCTCAGAACATAACACCAGTAACACCACAAAATAACACCAGTAACTCAAACACAGAATTTTTTTTCTACCTGGAATCGATAAAACTTTCATTCACACACCTTCCACCATCTCGTAGACAAAGAAAAGCTCCTTCCTGTTTCCAGTTATAATTAAAATTGACAATTATCCAACTGGTTCGATGGAATAAATGAGAAAACAGCATAAGCCACAAGTTGCCCACAAGCAGATGCTTTGGCTATTGCTACACTACATAATATCCAGAGTGAACTTGAATATCAAGAGAACCCTAGTTATGTAACTAAGTGGGAAAACAAGTCGTCTATGAAATGTCACCTGCTTTATCCTAAAATAGTTTTTTATTACTCCCAAGCTGGTTTGGTGCCCACACTTTCTATACTACAAATAACTGAGTGGCTCTGAAAAAAAGCAGAACATGTAAAATATAAAAATAAGACCCTAGCATTCCAGGTACTGATAGGTTAAAGGAAACCTCTTGTGTGAAAAACAAGAATGTGCCCGTGCATTATACACTTTGAAATATAGAAGGAATGTTCTGAGAAAAGTTGAGTTTTAGGCTGATTTATTGAAAATTTCAAAGAAATTTCAAAGAAAGGGAACTATGGATCTAGAGCTGCAGGGGGGAACAGCTATGAAAAAAATATGGATTATAGAAAGGGGTCCATATCTCCTTTGCTTTAAGGTTCACATCCTCATAAATCACATATTGGTTATGAGGAGGTAACATCCTTTCAAATGATACCAAACAGGGACTGCCTATACCCACCAGTTAGGAGAGATAGTTTCTGGGAGGATTGGGACATGGGGCACCCCTCATGTTTGGTATCATTCTGATCGCCCACATATGGATCACAGCAAGCCCATATTTTCATCATAATATTGGATACTGGCAAGTGCCAAAATTATATGACAGCAACTGGCCTGAGAATTGCAAGCTCTCTACAGGGGGTCCCAAGAGACAAGTTCCTGGGCACTCCCCCATCATGCATGTGGTAATGAGGAAGGGTCCGAGCAGGGGATAAAAGGGGCAACAGACCCAGTTACTGACAGCTCATACTTGAGGTTCCAATTCTGTTGGGGGTTTTGTCTTTTTGCTCTAAATAAACTCACGTAGCTTGTATGAACGCTTGGGCCTAAATGTATAAACTTCTTGTCTGTGGGTAGAGGGAAAGTTGTCTGTGCTAATTAACTAGTTGACTGCTAGCAGGAGGGTGTGTTTGACTGTAATTTAACCCTTTGGCTGCTAGAGTGCCTGTTGAATTAGTAGAAGCTAACCCTAACTACAGTGAGAGAGTGTGATATATTTGTGTATTGGGAAATAGTACCTGTTGTAGGAAGCAAGGACATATTCAGTTTAGGTTTCTATCACCTGTTAATGATAGATGTTGGCAGCAAATAGTTATTTGGGGCGATGAGTGTTTGGGGGTGTCTCACGTTAGGCTAACCTGTGTGTAAGGTGACTGAGTGTAACCCCTTGTTTCCCCGTCCCGGTGTTACGAGCGTCTGAGAGAGGCGTGATCGTGAAAACCACGCTTAAAAATCAGTCTCCGGCCCACGAGATGAATGTGCTTAAATAATTCAAATTCTGTTGAACATTTCTTAGGGGAGAAGGATAGTAAGTACCATTTTATAAATACCCCCACTTTTTATGCTGTAAATTTTCACTCTGGTAAATAACAACCACATTGAATTATGCATCTTGATGAATACACTGGATTTTACATGGTGATTCCTCTTTCACATCATGATAAATAGGCCCCTGTCAACCTAGGGGTACAAATCTTCTATATAACCTTCAGTATAAGCGGGGTGTAAGTTACAAAAAAGATTATTACATTTCTTTACCACATTTCCCTTTTTGGCAAATTCATTAGCGGAACAATTACAGCCAAAACTGACTCAAGCTTTATGTTCTCTGATTGAAATACACTTCTAGCACCTTCTTCTTATACTTAGAAGCCACATTAAGATACAAAATAAGAAATATTAGCAAATAAAACTAGGTTTCTCACCTGGGAATAGCCCAGCACACCCAGAATATGTGCCATGTATCTAGATGGTTGAGACTCTAAATCCCCAATAAAGCCAACAATGTTTCTCATTGCTACACAGGAATAATTAGGAACTGGTTCCCTGGTACCAGATAAAATCTTGAATATGTTGATCAGAGCCCTTTGTGAGGTTCCACAGGAATCATGGATATGGTATCCCAGGGTCACATTGGGTAACCTTGATGGATTTTCATTAAGTTCCTTGACGAGGAAGAGAAACTCCACAAGATAACTGTATTTCTGGACACTTGGTCTGGGGAAAGAAATCAAAAAAATCTTCTCTAGCTGCTTGTATCTAAAGCACAATTATATTTCTTCAATCTAAAAGTGATATAAAAGTTCAAACAAGCAATTATAGACCTACCTCTCTAACATGAAAATATTTGAAACTTAGTAAACAAAGGCAGTGCACAGGAGTGCCATATCTAGAGAAGTTACCCAGACTGAGAGCCCTGTGAGCAGGTACCAAAGGCACAACCTGCTCAGACAGGATAAATGGGTCACACAGTAAAAGGAATCATTTGTCAGCCCCGGATGAAGAGATGAAATCCTGTTGGAAGCTTGACAAGTTACAGTACAAGTTACCGAAAAATTATTTCCATTTATCCACAAGATGAAAACCCACAAGGCTAGGCAGCAAAGCCCTTCAAGTAACGTTAATATCATAATACTCCAAGTGACTAAGTATCAAGACACTATAGCTAGAGGCAATCTAATGGGAGGGACACACAGGAACGTAAATATAAAGGAAGCAGATCCCATAACTGTTGGGGGTGCAAGCAGGGTACTGACTTATAGGAGGAAACAAGCCTCACTCACTAGATGCTCCCATCATCTGAAGTCTAAACCAGCTACCTATCTGGTATGAAAGAAAAACAAGTCCTGTATCCTGAACACCATATAACCAGAAATAAGAGAAAAGCCCCAAAACAAGTCTGCCTTCTATACAAAGAGCAGGTCTAATGCTTTCCCCAAGGTTAAAAAGAAAATTGCATATATTTGACTTAGATTTGGGTGCAATTGTGTTGGGCGTATCTCCATCTGGTGACTGACATTATACTGGTTCTACTCTACTTGGTTATCATTCGGGTTACTGATCAGTGCAAACCCATTCATCATGGTATCAGTGGTAAATACGAGAAGTTGTCAAAGACAAACCCCCATGATATTTAGTCCTTAGTGAGGAGGTGCAGGCCCACATGGAGGGTGGAAGGTACATCAGAAGAAACTGCAGGAAAGAGATTATTTTAAAAATGAATATCCTATCAGTCCATTTAAGGTGATAAATAAAGACAATTTTAAGAAAGTTTAAGTGTAACTATCTATTCCTTAATATAGGTATTCAGATGAATTGACAAGGCTTTGTGGAGTATTTTTTTCCTTTCTTTTTGTTTTTTCCACATTATCAACCAACAAATCTTAACGAATGTGCTTAATAAGTGACAATTGCTGCACAGGAAGGGAATGAGTATAAACCAAATGAAAGTGACCAACCAAACAGGTTCACCTAATGGAAAGTATTTGTCTTTGTCCTGATCAGTACCCCGAATGATAATCAAGAACAGTAGAACCCCCATTTTATGGTTTTCAGGGGACCAGGAAAAAGTGATGTAAAATCTGAGAAAATGCAAAATCAGGGAAATGTGTTATGCTTCAAGCACCTAAAGGATATAATGGCTAATGACAAGGGTTACGCATTGCAGCATTAATGTTACACTATGGGGGGGATTAATGTTACACTATGGGGGGATTAATGTTACACTATGGGGGGATTAATGTTACACTATGGGGGGATTAATGTTACACTATGGGGGGGATTAATGTTACACTATGGGGGGGATTAATGTTACACTATGGGGGGATTACACTATGGGGGGGATTAATGTTACACTATGGGGGGATTAATGTTACACTATGGGGGGATTAATGTTACACTATGGGGGGATTAATGTTACACTATGGGGGGATTAATGTTACACTATGGGGGATTAATGTTACACTATGGGGGGGATTAATGTTACACTATGGGGGGATTAATGTTACACTATGGGGGGATTAATGTTACACTATGGGGGGATTAATGTTACACTATGGGGGGGCATTCATTTTAGACTATGGAAGTGCTTATACAAAACTCTCTGACAGTCAGATGTATGAGGTGCAGATTAATTGGACTTGACCATTTATTTACAGACAGACCCATGTCAATGTATGCATCTGGTTAGTTTCTTTAAACCTCTTTATTTCACTAATAATAACATTCACAGGGGGAAGCAGCCATTTTTGAAAATGTTAAGATGCAATTTTGATGTAAAATTCAGGAAAACATTATATAAAATTAGGTAAAAGAACCCACTGAAATTCATTATAAATTGGTGGAACAAAAAAACAGTGTAAAATATGTTAAAACGTAAAACCAGGGTATTTGAAACTGAGGTTTCACTGTACAGGGGCAAAAGGCCACACACCCTGATGGGTTCCCAGCTTGAGTGACTGCATTTCTTGGAAATTATGTCTAATAAATTGGGCAGTAAATCATAGTAATTATCAGGTTTAAGATTAGCTGGAAGATTTGCCTCCAACAACAGCCTCTGCTGGAACGTTGGGCCCAGAAATTCATAGATCTTTCCCTTCCCTCTCACTGACTGTTTAGAGAAAATGCATTTGGGATAAATATTAATATATTTAGGCATGAAAAATTATATCCCAGAACAGAACAATCTGAATGGCAAAGTGCTTTATCTTTAGCGCAAGGGCTCTGGCTGCCTATACAGGGCAGATCCATTAGGTACCCAAGTACGGATATTTTCCAGATTTGGGAGCCGAATGGGTGGTACAAAGTTGGGGAGTAGCATTTTGCCCAGCCCAGAAGGGTAACAGTAGAACCTACCCTGCTGTAAGTTATATCTTTCCTATCTCTTAGGGTAAAATAAAACTTACTCATCACAGAAAATAATTGTTTCCCTGTGTCGCGGTCCACGAAATTTAGTATTAACAGTCATCACTCCTCCAATCATAATATCTCCTTCCTTAATATATTCATATTCCTCCTCTGTTTTAATGATCTCCAGATGGCAGGCAGGGTTGGCAGGCAGTGCCCCAGACCTGCAGGGTCCCACACACAGCATTATCAGATAGATCAGTTCTATTAGGGAGTTGTGTACAACCATGATTCCCTGGGAAACACAATATCCCACAATACCAGGGCATGTGGGGGTCCATGTGTAGAACAGAGTAAGGGGCCCGGCTCATCCAACCCTCATTTTATAGAGAGCAGAGAGAGGATTTGCCCCAGTAACAGTCAGTGGCACAGAGAGACACAGGGGCCCCAGGGTTGGGCTGTGTGTGTAGAACAGAGTAAGGGGCCCGGCTCATCCAACCCTCATTTTATAGAGAGCAGAGAGAGGATTTGCCCCAGTAACAGTCAGTGGCACAGAGAGACACAGGGGCCCCAGGGTTGGGCTGTGTGTGTAGAACAGAGTAAGGGGCCCGGCTCATCCAACCCTCATTTTATAGAGAGCAGAGAGAGGATTTGCCCCAGTAACAGTCAGTGGCACAGAGAGACACAGGGGCCCCAGGGTTGGGCTGTGTGTGTAGAACAGAGTAAGGGGCCCGGCTCATCCAACCCTCATTTTATAGAGAGCAGAGAGAGGATTTGCCCCAGTAACAGTCAGTGGCACAGAGAGACACAGGGGCCCCAGGGTTGGGCTGTGTGTATAGAACAGAGTAAGGGGCCCGGCTCATCCAACCCTCATTTTATAGAGAGCAGAGAGAGGATTTGCCCCAGTAACAGTCAGTGGCACAGAGAGACACATGGGCCCCAGGGTTGGGCTGTGTGTGTAGAACAGAGTAAGGGGCCCGGCTCATCCAACCCTCATTTTATAGAGAGCAGAGAGAGGATTTGCCCCAGTAACAGTCAGTGGCACAGAGAGACACAGGGGCCCCAGGGTTGGGCTGTGTGTGTAGAACAGAGTAAGGGGCCCGGCTCATCCAACCCTCATTTTATAGAGAGCAGAGAGAGGATTTGCCCCAGTAACAGTCAGTGGCACAGAGAGACACAGGGGCCCCAGGGTTGGGCTGTGTGTGTAGAACAGAGTAAGGGGCCCGGCTCATCCAACCCTCATTTTATAGAGAGCAGAGAGAGGATTTGCCCCAGTAACAGTCAGTGGCACAGAGAGACACAGAGGCCCCAGGGTTGGGCTGTGTGTGTAGAACAGAGTAAGGGGCCCGGCTCATCCAACCCTCATTTTATAGAGAGCAGAGAGAGGATTTGCCCCAGTAACAGTCAGTAGCACAGAGAGACACAGGGGCCCCAGGGTTGGGCTGTGTGTGTAGAACAGAGTAAGGGGCCCGGCTCATCCAACCCTCATTTTATAGAGAGCAGAGAGAGGATTTGCCCCAGTAACAGTCAGTAGCACAGAGAGACACAGGGGCCCCAGGGTTGGGCTGTGTGTGTAGAACAGAGTAAGGGGCCCGGCTCATCCAACCCTCATTTTATAGAGAGCAGAGAGAGGATTTGCTCAGTAGAATGAATATAGACACAGCCACCGGGGGAGCTCTGCTCTATTCTGGGAATGGTACATTTACTGTTATATCTTTGCTCTGAAGATAAACTGCCAGTAATGTCTGTGTATCACAAGTCCCTCAGGAATCTGCAAACTTATGTTTTATCTTTTACTTTAACTCTTTCCATTGAATTGACATTTTTACCTTTCATTTCAGTCCCTGCTTTAGTTGAGCTGAAAAACAAAAAAAAATACATTTACCCTCTTATGTAATAAAAAGCACTGTTGGCCCAGGACCAGTAAACCATAGCAGCCAATAAGATGTTTGCTTTTAAACAGGTGATATTTACATCCTGAACCAGAGTTTAAGGCTCTGTTGGATCCCTTTCCCCCTCCTTCTGGGTCCTCCTCCTCCTCCTTTGCAGGAGGACAAGTGATGCTGTAATAGCAGTGGGGGGATAATAGCCTCTGGGAAGGGACTGGGACTGTGGGATAGCAGGTATAGTAGGGAGAGATGGTGCCTATAGTAGCAGTGGGGGGATAATAGCCTCTGGGAAGGGACTGGGGCTGTGGGATAGCAGGTATAGTAGGGAGAGATGGTGCCTATAGTAGCAGTGGGGGGATAATAGCCTCTGGGAAGGGACTGGGGCTGTGGGATAGCAGGTATAGTAGGGAGAGATGGTGCCTATAGTAGCAGTGGGATAATAGCCTCTGGGAAGGGACTGGGGCTGTGGGATAGCAGGTATAGTAGGGAGAGATGGTGCCTATAGTAGCAGTGGGGGGGATAATAGCCTCTGGGAAGGGACTGGGGCTGTGGGATAGCAGGTATAGTAGGGAGAGATGGTGCCTATAGTAGCAGTGGGGGGATAATAGCCTCTGGGAAGGGACTGGGGCTGTGGGATAGCAGGTATAGTAGGGAGAGATGGTGCCTATAGTAGCAGTGGGGGGATAATAGCCTCTGGGAAGGGACTGGGGCTGTGGGATATCAGGTATAGTAGGGAGAGATGGTGCCTATAGTAGCAGTGGGATAATAGCCTCTGGGAAGGGACTGGGGCTGTGGGATAGCAGGTATAGTAGGGAGAGATGGTGCCTATAGTAGCAGTGGGGGGATAATAGCCTCTGGGAAGGGACTGGGGCTGTCGGATAGCAGGTATAGTAAGGAGAGATGGTGCCTATAGTAGCAGTGGGGGATAATAGCCTCTGGGAAGGGACTGGGGCTGTGGGATAGCAGGTATAATAGGGAGAGATGGTGCCTATAGTAGCAGTGGGATAATAGCCTCTGGGAAGGGACTGGGGCTGTGGGATAGCAGGTATAGTAGGGAGAGATGGTGCCTATAGTAGCAGTGGGGGGATAATAGCCTCTGGGAAGGGACTGGGGCTGTCGGATAGCAGGTATAGTAAGGAGAGATGGTGCCTATAGTAGCAGTGGGGGGATAATAGCCTCTGGGAAGGGACTGGGGCTGTGGGATAGCAGGTATAGTAGGGAGAGATGGTGCCTATAGTAGCAGTGGGATAATAGCCTCTGGGAAGGGACTGGGGCTGTGGGATAGCAGGTATAGTAGGGAGAGATGGTGCCTATAGTAGCAGTGGGGGGATAATAGCCTCTGGGAAGGGACTGGGGCTGTCGGATAGCAGGTATAGTAGGGAGAGATGGTGCCTATAGTAGCAGTGGGGGGATAATAGCCTCTGGGAAGGGACTGGGGCTGTGGGATAGCAGGTATAGTAGGGAGAGATGGTGCCTATAATAGCAGTGGGGGGATAATAGCCCCTGGGAAAGGACTGGGGCTGTGGGATAGCAGGTATAGTAGGGAGAGATGGTGCAAATCACCCTTGGAATCGGTCAGGCCAGAAATCAACTTGCGCCCAACATTCTCCTTGCAGTTAAGAAAGGCATCTGGAGAGAGAAAACTCCCAAAATCCCTCTCCGGCAAGAGAGCTTTGTAACGGCTATACTGGCATTCTCTTATCTGGGCCTTCAGCCAGGAAATCTTTGACCCCTCCTCCCCATCCGAAATGCAAGATTCCAGTTTACTTATGAGAGATAGGTACTTTCCATACTTGTTACTCTCCCTGCATATAGATAGTGTCCGGAAGAAAGTCCTAAAGGAGCATTTGGCATCTTCCCACCAAAGTGACACTGAGTTGTAAAAGTCAACTCTACCAAGCTCGTGATGAAGAAGAGCTTCAAAGGATTGTACCACTAACTCACCCTTCAGTGAATCCTCACTGAGTTGCCATAGACCCTTGCCCTTTGCTGGAACAGAGGAAGCTCCCCACACGAAAGAAAGTGTGAGATGGTCAGAATAAGACATCTACAAATGTCTCCCCTGCCCCAACAAAAGCCATGTCCAGATGCCTACTTCTCCCTGCATACCTGTATGTGTGTGCAGCCTTCCTACCATCCCAAGTGGCAACATCAAACAGGCCTGCTTGCTGTATCATCTGGTTTAAAAAATATCCTTCAAATTTCTGTGTGATCCTCAGGCCTAAGTACCTGTTTAAAGTCACCAGCCAAGATAACTGGGAGTGACGTGTGTAGGAAAGGTCTTATATCAGCCAACAAAGCCCTCCTAGCGACACAGAATGTGGTCCATAGATGTTAATGAGACGTAGGTTATCACAAAATAGAATGGCAACACCAACCATATGGTTCCTCAGCTATTGACCCAAAAGAGGGACCATACTGCCAGACATAACGCCTTAAGCATTCTAAGATCCGCCTTAGTAGCAAGACGAGTTTCCTGAAGGAAAATAACCTCAGCACGAGATCTAGCCAGGCTCTCAAAGGCTAAAAATCTAGTTTGCTGAGCCTTAATCCTACAGACATTAGATGTTAAAAATTTAACTGGAGACTGTACCCTCATGAATCTTTTGTAGATTTTTCTTTCCCTTCTTAACTGGAGAAGTAGTTTCCCTATAGCTTTTTACTTGAACACTAGGGGATTCAGACCCTTCTCCATCACCACACACAACTTCAGATTCTACCAAAGTATTGGTGACTGCCCTCATAGGTTTTCTCCTAACGGGCAAGTCTTTGGCTTCCCTGCTTCTATTTTGAGATGCTAACTGCACCTTCATATCCTCCTGCTCCCTCTGCTCCTCCTCCCTCCGTATCCTGTCAAGCTCCTCCTGCTCCTCTCTTTCTGCCCTATTACTCCAGGCATCTGGGTCCTCATCCAGCACCGAGTATTTATTCCCAGTGCTGACTGAGAAAATTCCAGAAGCGCCTTCCCCTGGGTCAAGTGAGTGAGCCTGCTGTTTTTTTTTATTTTGGGCAATTTGCCAACTATCATTATTTGCATGTTAAGGACTGGCCTCCTTTTCTTTAGATTCACTCCTAATCTCCTGTTCTTTTGCCTTCTCTGGTTTCTTTTCTTTTTAGTATTTCTTGCCTTTGCCTCTTTTTGTAACTACCTCCTCAAGTGCAGCTGAAACCTCAGTAACTGGCTCCTGACTAGTTTGCTCTGCTGGGGGTGGTATCTCCTTTCTCATCTCCTTATCCAGGCCTGGAAAGAGACAGACCAGGTTATGGTAGGCTTCAGGGCACTTCCTATGTGTGTGACCCATCCTAAAGCACAAGTTACACCTGATACAGTCACAGGACTCAGCATCATGTCCTACTGCACTACATAAGGCACATCTTAGGACATCACAGGCCTTAGCCAGATGGTCTCTTACACCACATTTAAAGCAGTGCTCTGGCTGACCTTCTTAAAAACAGATGCCGCGTTCCTTACCAATGAAGAAAGAATTGGGCAGGTGGTCCGGCACATTACTAGACACATTCAACTTAACCTGTGTCCGCTAAACACCAGCCCAGACTTAATCTATGTCATTTTCCTTAGCCAAGGGGGTTAACACTGCGCAGTGGCGGTGTAGCCAGACCAAGATGTGTTCCTGTGGGACTACATCATATTTCATAACAACAGTAATATTTTTGGCTTCTGGCTTTGTCATGGGTATTACAACCAAGTTCTCCCAGTTTTGGTGTCTTGCCCTTTTTTGGATGTTGTAAAGCCTCCAGAAATGATCTAGGGCTTCGGGTAACTTAAAAGTGATGTTAAACTTTGTTTCTGACTGGGAAATCACTGCCGAGATGTCACTTGGAGAGAATCCCTTACCATCTAAAAGGATGGACCGAACTATAAACCATCTGTACTGTTTTGCATCACTGAAAATTGTGCAAAATGCAAAAAAGATTTGGAAAATATTTTCATCACTCCCTTTTTTCTGTGAGAAATATATATATATTTTGAAATAGAGTGGATTTTTTTTCTCTCTCTAGCAAAACTTTCTCATAGAACATTATTAGCAATGATTGTCTGTGATTAAAAATGATGAAATGATTACTGCTAATAAGATAAATGGCAATTTTAAACAAAGCTAAATGGGGGCAAAAAACTAGTTTTAGTAATACATTTGCCCCTCAGTGATTTAGGCTTTTTATATTATATTAATTATATTAATTTAATACATTTTTATTTACCAATAAATATATAAACAATAAATAATCAATAAATAAAACATGTTAAATTCTTTTCTATATTCACTTACATTAGGTTTCTGGTACAAGGAGTAAATATTCATATTCATAAAACAGATTGTGTGATTGTGACATTTACACTAATCATTTCATATCATAAGAATTAGAGGTGTGTTATGTGATTAGAATTGGTTGTTTGTCTGTATTATATTTGTAGCTATTTATATTTAGGTAAAACACAAATATAAACAAATGGCAGCATTACATAAACAAGTCTGATCATTGTATTTTAAACTAAGTTTTATCAAATATCAGTACTGATTCTGTCTGTTTCCAAGTAACTGAGATTTTGTATTAATTTCAGATCTAAACTGAATGATGTAACATTTGGGCAGAAATATACAGGCTAAAAGCCCCGCGCTTGAGGTGAGTATGGCAAATATCTCCACACACACAGTGTTTTTGCCTTTGGTGCTCAGATAGGCCGGGATCATTGTGATCCAAACACTGCAGAAGAGCAGCATGCTGAAAGTGATGTACTTGGCCTCATTAAAACTGTCCGGTAAGCTCCGAGCTAAAAATGCTAAAACAAAACTAACAGCTGCCAGAAGCCCCATATACCCAATAACTGAGTAAAAGCCAATAGCTGAGCCCTCATTGCACTGAATGATGATGGTTCCAGGGGAAGTGTGAATGTCCAGTTCCTGAAAGGGAGGAGAAATGGCCAACCAAGTCATGCAGATGATTATTTGAATGGATGAGCAGAACAAGACTACAGAATTGGACAGTTTGACTCCCAGCCATTTTCTCCATGAGCTCCCTGGCTTGGTGGCTTTGAAAGCAACACAAACCATGATAGTCTTGGCCAGGAGAGAAGAGACAGCTATGGAGAAGGTGATTCCAAAAGTGATGATGCGCAGCATGCAGGTTATATCCACAGGGCGACCGAGGAACAGAAACACACTGAGGAAGCTCAGCTTGATGGAGACAAGGAGGAGGAAGCTCAGGCTCCGGTTGTTGGCTCTCACTATGGGGGTGTCCCGGTAAGTAATAAAAACTCCCAGTATAAGCAGAGATGCAAGAAAAAATAAAGCTGAGGCAGCTGAGAAAAATGCAGATAGTATATGGGTATATGATAAAAAATCTACAGTTTTTGGAATACACTTATTTTTTTTTCTATTGGGCCATTCCATTTTGGGGCACTGGATGCAGTTTTCACTGTCTGTGAAGGTAATAAAAATAAAAGAAGAGTCAAGAGTATAATATCATTGGAACGAGCTTATATAAATGGATGTTTTACTGTAATGTACTGTCTGGGCCATTAATAGGAATAGGAGAGCTGTGCAGTGCTGAAGGGATCCTGGGTCGTGACTTCCCAGGGAATAGGAAATGCCAGGCACGCTCTTCCTATGTGCCTGACATTTCCTTCTCCCTCCCTCCCCGCACTCACGGATCACAGGAAGAAGCTGCAGCTCTGGTACCTGGGTTCTTCCTCCCGAATGATCTGTCTGCCTGCTTGTCCCCAGGTAAGTGTTAAAAATCACGCAAAAACACATACTTATACTTACACCCACACGCACACATTTTGGGGGGTTTTGCCAAGTGTACACACACAATTTTGTGGGTTTGTTTTTTTTATGGCATTTTTTTCTTTTGCCTGAAAAAAATGGTTTATGGCCATTGTGGATAGCGTATTTGCTAACTGCACTGTGCAATACCTTTTGTATGTTATTTTGGTGCTTTTATTACATTTTCTGTGATTTTGGTCATTTTTAGTATGCATAGGTGTTGTTCGCTTGACTTGTCTGTAAAACTAATTTGCCCAAGTCAAAATACTCAAACTGTGATTCTGACTGCAGATTTCACTAAGTAAAAAAAAAAACAAAAAAAACATTGATTTTATTGCATTTCGCATTGTTCTTTGCCCATGGACATTTTGTCTGCTATATATCAATTTGGGTGCCTCTGTACACCACATAGTTTGGTAAATCTATGCATACTGGGCATCAAGCTGTTCAGTAGACCCCTGGCATTCATATTTAGAATGTTTTAGGTTGATATGTTACAAAATGAGGGGGTACATAATGGGGCAAAATGCAAGCTTTGTAACAATTTGCAGAAAGGTCATAAAAACCGTTCTGCTTAGCATACCTTTGTAGTTTGGTAGTTTGCAATAGAAAAATGTATTTACCTATTTTTGTTTTGTCAGAATGTACTTTCCGAAAATATATGGTTTTGGGGGGTCAATGTGTTTTTTTACCCCATAGAAAATCCAATTATTTTGTTAGAAGTACTAACTTCCTTTTGGGGTTTCTAAATGCCAGATATTTTAGTGATCCTATGCACAATGGGCATCAAACTGTTCAGCGGACCCTTGGCTTTCATATTTAGGATGTGTTGTCTTGGTACCTAATGTTATGTGGGAGATATGATGCTTGAAAGTGGAAGCTTTGAGGTGATTTTTTTTTAATTTTCATAATTTTTTAAAGAAACTGCTAAATTCAGGAAAGCATTGCCTTTTGGTACTTAGGAGTTGGAAGACATAGTTACCCATTTCAGATTTGTCAGAATAATGTTCCGGGCTTTTTGGCTTTAGAATCTAAAGTATGCTGTATTCTGCTGTAATGCTGTGAAAGTTTACTGCTAACAAATAAATAAGGTTGGGGAGACTGCCTCATACAGACAAAAGCAAACAAAAGAAATTCTGGGAATGAATTCCAATGAATCCCATTTACATGGGTTTATCCTATAGGCTAAAGCTCACCCACTGGGTTTAAAGCAGAAGCCAGGATAATAGCTGATCAGATTCCCAACTACAGACCGGTTTCACCCTTCTTGGGGCTCATCAGTGTAGGGCAGGGTTTTCTGATCAGCTTAGGGAGAGTCACCATGTGGTTCTACAAACAAATAAATAAGATTGAGGAGACTGCCTCATACAGACAAAAGCAAACAAAATTCCCGGGAATCTGATCAGCTATTATCCTGGCTTCAGCTTTAAACCCAGTGGGTGAGCTTTAGCCTATAGGGTAACCCCATGTAAATGGGATTTTTTTAAGAGTTTTGTAAATCATTCCCAGAATTCCTTTTGTTTGTAATTTACTGCTGGGAATTTTTGATATATAGAAGTCAGAAATCTCCATAAAACTATACATATCAGGTATTGGCATGTTCAGGAGACATGAGGCTTTCCAAATAAGTTGAATTTTTGTCCATAAAATAAAATATGTTTCTGGTATAAATCCCCATATCATGAAAAATATCAATCTTTCTTTTTTTTTTGTATTTCGAGCTCTAAATCTTGTTCCAGAAGTGGAAATACACAAAAACTCAGGCAGATTTGGAAGAAAACAATATTTAGTTCCTCACACAGACAGGCAGCCCCCCCAGCCCCTGTGGGAGTTCCTCACACAGACAGGCAGCCCCCCAGCCCCTCTGGGAGTTCCTCACACAGACAGGCAGCCCCCCAGCCCCTCTGGGAGTTCCTCACACACACAGGCAGCCCCCCCCCAGCCCCTCTGGGAGTTCCTCACACACACAGGCAGCCCCCCCCAGCCCCTCTGGGAGTTCCTCACACACACAGGCAGCCCCCCCCCCAGCCCCTCTGGGAGTTCCTCACACAGACAGCCCCCCAGCCCCTCTGGGAGTTCCTCACACAGACAGGCAGCCCCCCCCCCAGCCCCTCTGGGAGTTCCTCACACAGACAGGCAGCCCCCCCAGCCCCTCTGGGAGTTCCTCACACAGACAGGCAGCCCCCCCCCAGCCCCTCTGGGAGTTCCTCACACACACAGGCAGCCCCCCAGCCCCTCTGGGAGTTCCTCACACAGACAGGCAGCCCCCCCAGCCCCTCTGGGAGTTCCTCACACACACAGGCAGCCCCCCCCCAGCCCCTCTGGGAGTTCCTCACACAGACAGGCAGCCCCCCCCCCCAGCCCCTCTGGGAGTTCCTCACACAGACAGGCAGCCCCCCCCCCAGCCCCTCTGGGAGTTCCTCACACAGACAGGCAGCCCCCCCCCCAGCCCCTCTGGGAGTTCCTCACACAGACAGGCAGCCCCCCCCCCCAGCCCCTCTGGGAGTTCCTCACACACACAGGCAGCCCCCCCCCCAGCCCCTCTGGGAGTTCCTCACACACACAGGCAGCCCCCCCCCAGCCCCTCTGGGAGTTCCTCACACAGACAGGCAGCCCCCCAGCCCCTCTGGGAGTTCCTCACACAGACAGGCAGCCCCCCAGCCCCTCTGGGAGTTCCTCACACAGACAGGCAGCCCCCCAGCCCCTCTGGGAGTTCCTCACACACACAGGCAGCCCCCCCCCCAGCCCCTCTGGGAGTTCCTCACACAGACAGGCAGCCCCCCCAGCCCCTCTGGGAGTTCCTCACACACACAGGCAGCCCCCCCAGCCCCTCTGGGAGTTCCTCACACACACAGGCAGCCCCCCCCCCCAGCCCCTCTGGGAGTTCCTCACACAGACAGGCATTCAGGTGTGAATACTATTAAACAATATATGGTATATATTATTAAAAAAACAGTTATAAAAAATTTTTGGCCTAAACTGGCTGAAGGATAGATTACACAGAGTGGGGGTAAAGGGAACATTTTCTAATTGGGCCAGTGTGGTTAGTGGGTACCGCAGGGGTCAGTCCTTGGTCCTTTGCATTTTAACTTGTTTATTAAATTAATTAATGACCTGGAGGTGGGCATAGACAGTACTGTTTCTATTTTTGCTAATGACACAAAATTTAGCAAATTTCCATGCAGGATGCTGCCGCTTTGCTGAGCGATTTGAAAAACCTGGAAAAATGGGCAGCAAACTGGAAAATGAGGTATTCTTAAAACAATATTGCACAATAAAACCTTTCAGGCTCCCCAGTGCCGCATTGGCAGCATTGAAATGCAAAAGAATCCCCCAATGAGAATCCCAGCTGATGTGAGTAAATCCGGCTCCCTGTTCTCTGTTCCTGCAATTGGAGTTGGGAGCAATAAGCACAGTTTCCCAGCACTGAACAAGTCTGTCCCTTTATCCCCATGTCTGATTCCTGTGCCATATAATGAGGGGAAAATGCCATCATTATCTCTATATGTAAGGTACCAGCAAGGGGCCTGACACAGTGCTGGGGATCAGCATTCTCACTGGTTTTCTTGCATATTTAACTAAGTTTTCAGTCTCATTGTATATTGGTTTCCATGTGAATTTTATTTTTCATCAGCTTCTATAAAGAAATAGGCAGCGCAGTGGGACAGTGTGGGTTTAGTGTCCCTTTAGGACATCATATCTAAAAGGGTATGGTGGAAATTAAACAGTCACTGGCTATGAACATGAAATCAGTGATTAAAAATGTATTAGACAAAAGTATGAAATAGGCAGCACACATTTGTTAGTCTGAATTATATTGCCTATTTGTAATTTTAGCACAATGGTCTTTTACCCCTTGTATGTTTTTGGGTTACATCAGAAATGTAGGGACAACAGTTCACACAATGATTTTGGTTACTACTCTTGGTTACATGCAGTTCCAGTGCGGTTACATCTTTGTAAAACCTTTGGTTGTACTTTACCTTTATATTGCTTACCAGTTGTATTGGAGATCTCTCCCTCAGGGCACCAGACACAATCATAGCAGCACATATAAATCCCAGGCCTTGTTACCTTTCTGTAGCCGGGGACACAGCTCTCAGAGCACCGAGATATTGGCAACTAATAAAAATAAACATAAATTGCAAAAAGGTATGAGCAGTATTGAGGCCACATGATTTGTTGCTATAAATACAGATAAAATATTGACTCATTTGGAAGCCACAGCTTTAATTATATGTAGTTTAATGCAAAAAGTTTGCCCAGGAGCAGTAACTCATAGTGACCCATAAGATATTTGCAAATGCTACCAACTGATTGGCTATTGGGTAGGTGATTTGTAAGACAGCAAATTTTGCCTTTTATTACATAGCTGCTATATAACTAATCTAATCTATGTTCCATTTAAGTTCTGGATTATGCTGAAAAGAATCAGAGGTGGCAGTTCTGGGCCTGTGGGAAGATGTTTTGTTGAAGCCAATTAGTTCAATCTGACCCCTCTCCCATAAAGATTTATGAAAGAAAAATCATGAAAATAGTACAAAGGAAACACTATGATTGTCAGTATGCTTTATGAGAGAGCCATAGTGCAAAGGACAAACTGGGTTGTAGAGAAAGAGGAAAGTGTATAGGGCAAAAGAGAAATTGTTGGAATAGTTATGAAATGGGAAGAGTGGGAATTGGAATAAGATTAGAAAGGGTAGAGTAGGGAAAGAGAACTGGGCATGGAGCAGTGACCAGGTCTGGGAGAGATATCCCCTGCTGTTTTCTGAATGAGAGCAACTTTGTAAGAAATAACATCTTGGTTTTACATGTAGACTTAGTAGAAAACCAGTTTTCCTGGCAGCTTACATTCCAAACAAAACCAGCCTCAAATTATACATATCAAAGGGGTTTGCTGTGACAGAACACTGTGGCAGTTGGGCAGTATTTGGGCTACAGGAGCCATAGAAACACATTACTCTATCCAATATACCTTCTCAACAGTTTTTAAACAAAGTCTAGGTTCTTGGGTGATAAATGATCGTATTTTGGAAATATTTCTTAGGTGAAAGTGACAGGATTGGATAAGTGACTGGATATGAGAAGTGATGGACAGGGCAGAATAAAATATATCCCCAAGGCACCGGGCCTGGGAAGATGGGGTGATGGTAGAATTGTTGACTGCGATAGATACCTTGGGAATAATGTGGGTGTTGGATGGGGGAAAGAGAACCAATTCAGTCTTAGAGAGGTTTAATTTAAGGTAAAGTTGGGACATCCAAGTGAAGATAGCGGCCAGGCAGGAAGAGACACGAGTTAGAAGCTCTGGGCTGAGATTGGGAGAGGAAAGATAGATCTGAGTATCGTCAGCATAGAGGTGGTACTGACAGCCAAAAGAATTGATTAATTTGCCTAGTATAGAAAGAACATAGTAGGGGGCCTAAGATAGAGCCTTGAGGAACCCCGACAGAAAGAGGCAGGGGAGAAGATTATGCTCCATTGTAAGAGACACTGAAGGATCGATCTGGGAGATAAGATGAAAACCAGGATAAGGCAGTGTCACGAAGGTCAAGAGAGCGGAGAGTCTGGAGGAGAAGAGGGGGATCCACAGTGTCAAAAACAGCCGAGAGATCGAGAAGTATTAGTAGAGAGTAGTGTTTTTTGGCTTTAGCTGATAGGAGGTCATTAGTTAGTCGGGTTAGAGCAGTTTTGGTGGAGTGTTGTTGTCTAAAACTAGATTGTAGGGGATCCAGGAGGTTATTGTCAGAGAGGAATAGCAACTAGGCGCTCGAGTAGTCTGGAGATGAATTGGAGCAGAGAGATAGGTCGGGGTTACTAGCATTTGCGGGATCAAGGGAGGGTTTTCCAGAATAGGGGTTACAAGTGTATGTTTCAGTTGGGAGGGAAAGATTCCAGTAGAGAGTGAGAGATTGAATAGATGAGTTAAGGCTTTGATAAGACAGGGGTTGGCATTGCATAGAAGTTTGGTAGGAATGGGATCAAGCGGGCAGGTAGTAAGGTGAGAGGAAGACAACAGTTTTGAGATTTCAGTCACTGGGGAGAAGGAGCCAAGAAGAGACTGGGGAGCATGTAGGGAGGGAGGGGAATGGTTATGGGGATTTAGTTTTGCAATGTCACTTCTGATGGTGTCAATTTTGTTTTTAAAATGGTTTCAAAAGAAACATTCATTTAACTGAGTTGGCATTTTTTTTAATTTTTATATATATATAATTGTTTTTTCAATGTAGTATAATTATCTATTAGCAAGATTATTAGTATGGAATCTTGTTATTTTGTTAAGTCGAATTGAACTATGCAAATTATTGCTGGTAACTTGGAATTTGGCAGCAAGATGGATTGCCTGGAATTTCCTCTTGATAAAGTTGCGATAGCAACAAAACGATCATCGAAGTAGACGGCAGTGAATAGTAGTGGAGACCCCTCTCGAGACCCTGGTACTCACTCCGATACGGATGGCTTGACTCGAGGATCCATATGGAGCATAAATAATGCAGCGGCAACCATGTATGTAAGCTTATGGTAAATTAGATGCTGATGGTTACCATAAACCACACCATGTATCACCCAGTATGAGACTCAGGTGTGAGCCTTTGCTTTCAGAGTGGAGACCAGGGTGTTTTGTGAATATAACTCTCAAATAAATGGGCGCCAGTGGTTCCTGAAGTTGACAAGGAACGGTTTATTTACACATTGGAGTAAAAACAGGTGCAATATATGCAGGTATTTAGTATCTCACTGGTCATTCGTCACAATTGGTCACAATGACTGGGTTACCCCCAGCTTTAAGGTTATGCACTCCCAGTGGAACCTAGGCAATTCACTATCTAGCCCTAGGTCTGTACACTGGGAACCCTACTCTGGGCAGCAATACACCCAGCATAATAATCCCTCTACAATCCTCGTCAGAGCCAGAAGCTGCTCACTAGCTAGCCCTAACTATTTGTCACAGCTAGGGGCACATTTACTTACCCACGAACGTTCTGACGGCGTCCGAATGCATTTTTTTTCGTAATGATCAGTATTTTGCGATTTTTCGGAAAATTGTCGCGACTTTTTCGTAGCCATTCCGAATGTTTCGCAAAATGTTGTGACTTTTTCGTAGCCGTTACGAATTGCGCGAAAAGTCGCGACTTTTTCGCAGCTTTCGCGCCGAGTACAAAAGATTCGGATTCATTTAAGCTTCAGTATGGTGACTTTTCTTGGGCCAGGTTGGAGCTGCAGGGTGCCATTGAGTCCTATGGGAGGCTTCCAAAATCATGCTAAGTCTGAAAGTTTCCCCTGCCGCTTACGAGCGCTCAATACGAAAAAGTCGTGACAAGATATGAGCGAATCGTAATGGCTACGAAAAATTCACGACTTTTTGCGCAAGTCGTAATGGTTACGAAAAAGTCACGACAATTTCCGAAAGGTCGTAAAGGCGACGAAAAAATCGCAAAAAATACGAAAAAGTCGCAAAATGTTCGTTTTCCAATCGGAATTTTTCCAATTCGGATTCGAATTCGTGTCTTAGTAAATCAGCCCCCTAGTGTGACCTATAACAAGATTTGCCTGACCTGTCTTGGCCTACCTGTACCCAGGTTCCACTCAATCTCCCCAGCTGCCTGCTCAGGGGGAGAGCTTTCATAAAATGGTCTCCTGCCACATGGCTGCTCAGCCTTTTATACTTTAACACAGTGCCACCTTATGGCCAAACTGTGAACTGCAAAAGGGACTTGCTTCCCATTATACAGAGGACCCTTTATAGCCATCCAAATAACTAAAGGACTGCCAGTGAGAAAATGGCACAATCTACCAGTCCCCAACAAGTATATAGTTGGGTGGCCACATGGAGACCTCAAAGTTGACTGGGGTTGTTCCTAACTGCTGTAAATCTGCGAGTGTACAGGGGATGGCAAGCTCATTAATATCAAGGAACCTACTCCACCATACTCATAGGTATGTAACCCCTATTTGACAGTCAAACCCAGGTTAGTATAGGTATAGAGCATGGGGCACATGCTCTATACCTATAACTTAACCCTTAAGTTACACACAGTCACACACACTTGTATAAAACAACACCCTATAACTAAACATGAGGATAGGAAGCATTTGGCTTCTGACCTTGTTGTTTGGAGTTTTCCATCGTATTTTTTCTTGTGTTAATGTTAATCTTTGGGCCCAGGGTACATAATTTCCAACTGTGTTCCAAGTCCAAGTCTTATTAGAACCGAGTTGTGGATTCACAATCTCATATTCATAAATAAAATCCCCTTTCTCAGTAAAGGATAAGGCAGGGCTTCCATCACTTGTATAGGAAACATTTCTCAGATATTTATGTAACTAGAAAGTACAAAATACCAAATGATTTCCAAGTAGTATTCTCTGAGTAAAGCAGGCAGTAAACTACAATAAACTGATAAAGGATTAGGGGCCTGAGCGCCTATACCTCACTTACCCCACAGGTTGTTGCATTTCACTCCTACTCAGGCCCCCCCATCTCTAGTGAGTTGCAGAACTAAATCTCGCAGGGGTTGGTGTTACCGACACAATAACAACTATAATGTATGTATTTATCATAAGGAGAAAACAAACTGTGAAAAACGTCACTTTGCTTTTGTAAAACAGTCCAACTGGGAAGGTTTCCCACTATGTAATATACTGGATTGCAAATGCACCTTGTGATCTACCCATATTCAATGAACAGAGCATTAATGCCCAGTTTTGTGTAGATAAATCTCCATGTTGGTTCCAAGCTAACAATAAGAGATCTATCTTTATGTATGGATGATGTTTGTAACATGTGTCTGCTTTGGTTACTGGTTAGTAGCTCAGCATATTAGTGCTGCAATTAAATGCATATACAGTAATAGGGAAACTCTGGTTATGTACCCCTATCTATGATACACCTGGGTAGGTATCTGATTAGTATCATTTATAGGAATCCATTCAGTATGCATTTTCTTGGTCCCCCTAATAAATACAAGAGAAGTGACCAATGAGAATGCTGATTCCCAGCACTGTGTCAGGCCCCTTGCTGGTACCTTACATATAGAGATAATTATGGCATTTTCCCATCATTATATGGCACAGGAATCAGACATGGGGATAAAGGGACAGACTTGTTCAGTGCTGGGAAACTGTGCTTATTGCTCCCAACTCCAATTGCAGGAACAGAGAACAGGGAGCCGGATTTACTCACATCAGCTGGGATTCTCATTGGGGGATTTTTTTGCATATTAATACAGTCCCTGGCTGTGGAGAGACAATATACTATAAAAACACATTACATTACAGGGCAACACAGGAACCAGTGCAGTCTTCATATTGTGATTCTAATTATTAATCAGCTTTGCTGTATCAGCTTCTATGGCAGATATTACTTAGCTTACTGCTGGTGCATAATGTTTATGTTTGTGTTTAGTATACAAAATACAGCATTTCTAGCAATATTCTTTAGTTAATTAACTTTAGTTCCCCTTTAACTGGTTGGTTAGTTTTTAAAGAGGTACTAAACCCTGCTGCACAGCGCGGCTCAACCAAACGTTACTCAGCTGTTGCTGGACTACAGATCCCAGAATAATGTAACATATAATGAAGCTTGGGGCATGCTGGGAGCTGTAGTCCAGCAACATCAGGGTTGTATTCTTAAAGCAATATTGCACAATAAAACTTTTCAGGCTCCCCAGTGCCCACATTGGCAGCATTGAAATGCAAAAGAATCCCCCAATGAGAATCCCAGCTGATGTGAGTAAATCCGGCTCCCTGTTCTCTGTTCCTGCAATTGGAGTTGGGAGCAATAAGCACAGTTTCCCAGCACTGAACAAGTCTGTCCCTTTATCCCCATGTCTGATTCCTGTGCCATATAATGACGGGAAAATGCCATCATTATCTCTATATGTAAGGTACCAGCAAGGGGCCTGACACAGTGCTGGGAATCAGCATTCACACTGGCAGATTCGTTTGCATTTAGAATTAGGTTTTTTTTTATCAGTTGGTGAATTTTCTTGCATTTCTAATTATATTTTTGGAAACTTTTATAGCAAAACTAGGGGGCACAGTGGGACAGCATCATGGTTGGGTTTAAAACCCCTTCAAATTGTTATTTATTGTCTCTGAAACATTGATCTAGCAACGTTTGTCCCTGTGTGTATCAGCCTTCTTTTGTACTTTTATTGAGCTGTTTGTACCCAGGCACGTGACCAAGCAAGTGTGTGCCCAATAGATATATATATATACAGATGGGTGCAGAGAGGAGCACAAACCTAAAAATGTTGGTACCTGCCCGGGTGCTGGTCAAAATAAAGTAAATAAAGAGACACCGCACACGCTGGGACTTCATATACAGAAAAAAGTTTTATAACAAAAAATCCAATGTTTCGAGCACAAACAGTTCTCTTCCTGAGAAGTGCACTGTAATATATCTCCGTTCAAACTCTTCTTCATTTACCAATTCACCATCCAGAACTATCAATACACTCATATTTGTCTAAATTTATGTACATACAGATGTAACCAAGTTCCTTTACCATGTTGTTGTGTTATGTCTCTTCTAGATAACACAGGGGAAAAAATACCAAAATTCACTAACAGGTAACGCATGGTCTATGGCATTTTCTATTGTGTTTTGCTGGCAAGTCTTTGCACTCTAGCACCATCTAGAGGCAGGATTTAACACTCAAAAATAGTGTCTGGACATGGTGAGACAAAATGTGAAAATTTTCTGGCTGCAAGGGGGGTTGGTGAAACAATCAGATCAGCTCAGGGAGGGTATCGGAGGGAATATCAAGGGAAGATTCACTTGTTTGCTGACCTTGCCAAAGAAGTGGATCTTTACATGCATGGCCAAATTTAGTTACTCCTTTATACAATTGTTTGAGACCATGTTATGATCCCTGTGCCCTAAATGCTCACCCACAATATTGCTTGAGATAAGTTCTGTATTATTAGTTATTCCCAGACCCAAAAGAGTGTCTGTCCAAGTAAGTTCCTGAACTGCCTGAAATAAATTGTTGTTATCCAGCATATTACCCGAGATGTAAATATGCTAACTGCCTTGCTCATGTTTTTTGCACTTTTTCTGTATGAACACTGGAACAAACTAGGACTTGCAGAACTGGAAGGTGAACCACTGATTTCATCTATGCAAGCTATCAGAGAAGAGACCTATGGAGAAAGTTCTGAAATAAGTAGATTGTACTTAAAGTTAACTACACATTTTCCTCTCTTCTCCATCCATTAATGATGGAAGGTTTAAAGTAATGACAGAGGTCATGGAACAAGGGAGTTGGTTTGTGTATCAGGTAAGAATCCCATGATGCAAGGATAACTAACTACTAGTAATACAAACAACCCAGCTTACCTGGTAGTTATACATGTGTCTGTACTGGGAAGTTTGCTTGGGAAGGGAGTTCTGCATATGAGTCAGTGCAACAGACATTATTTCCACTGCATTCATCAGACTGGCAGAGTGATAAGGGATTAGATAAGAAGGAAGATCTGCAAGTGTTTCATTTCCAGAGCAATCATAGAGAAGATGAAACATAAATTTATGGTGTGCATTTTTATATTTATTTTTTGATAAACAGGAAAATCTCCACAACCAGATATCTTCAAGCAACTTGTCTTCTGGGTAGTTTGATGGTTTGTAACTGTCTGAGAACTCTTTGAATCTGGGGACAAATTGATTATTTATTCTTTTCTGCATGAACAGCAAACTCCCATGTAATAAGTCCAAAACACAATAATGCAAAACATCTACATGATTTAACCATTTAGATAAAAAGATAAATGTCTTCCCTCTCAAATAGTACATTTCGGCACTTGATGATTGCAAATTGCTTATACCCACATCCCCACAAATAATAATGACACTGGCTGAAAAAAATGTATTAATGTTCTTTTTCAATGCCTGGATTGGAAGTTTTTCCCGCACACTTTTTGTGAATGCAACACAGATGCCTTCTCTAGAGAGATATTTTATCAGTAGTTGATGATCTTTGTACCCGCTGTAATCATCAGATCTAAGAATCCCAATCCAGTTCCAGCCAAAATATTTCAGTAGTTTGCACAAAGCAATATATTCCCCCTCCTCACTCTGTACTGTCCGATAAACGTATGGGAACGTGACTCTGTCACTGAGGGAAGGGTCTGTAGCTCCGTAACTGATCTGTAAATAAGGAAAGAAAGTGACAGTCTCTCTTCCCACTCCCGGTGTCTCTTCCTACATCCAACACAATTCCCTTCCTCAGGAAATAACACCAGTAACATTAAGAACTTGTTTTTCTACCTGGAGTTGATAAACTTTTTTACGTTCACACACCTTCTACCATCTCAAAGACAAAGAAAAGCTCCTTCCTGTTCCAGTTATAATTAAAATTGACAATTATCCCACTGGTTTGATGGAATAAATGAGAAAACAGCATAAGCCACAAGTTGCCCACAAACAGATGGTTTGGCTATTGCCCTGATATTGACTGGGGCAATAGTACTGCCAGGACAGTAACTGGGAACAAGTTTATAAACTGCTGCATGACAACTTTATGTCACAGGTTGTTGAGGAGCCAACCAGGAACCTGCTATACTAGATCTAGTGATCTCTAATGGCCCAGAACGTATAGCAAATGTGCAAGTGGTTGAACCCCTGGGTAATAGTGACCATAATGTTATTTCATTTGTTGTTTGGTGCAGGAAACAAATTTACACGGGGGCAACAAAGACAATGAATTTTAGGAAGGCAAATTTTACCCCCATAAGGGCAGCGCTTCAGGGCATAGATTGGGGCATTATGTTTTCTGATAAAAACACAGAGCAGAAATGGTTGTCATTTAAAATGATATTAAATCATTACTGTTCTCAATTTATTCCATTAATAAGAAAAAGTAGAAGTGTAAGAATCACCCCATGTGGCTTAACTCTGAGGTAAAGAAGTTAATAGGGAGAAAAAGGAAAGCTTTTAAGAAATATAAGTCAGAGGGGACAGTAGCTGCGTTTAATGAATATAAACACTATAACAAGTGTGTAAAACAGCAATCCGGAAGGCAAAGATAGAAAATGAGGAGCGCATCGCGGCTGAGGCCAAGACTAACCCCAAAAAGTTTTTTAAGTATATTAATAGTAAAAAGATGCAGGTTGAGGGTGTGGCCCCATTGAGTTATAATAACAATATGGTTACAGCGGGTACAGAAAAGGCAGATGTGCTTAACCAGTTCTTTTCTTCTGTGTATACAGTAGGGGGAGCCAGTGGGCCAAGTCCCACCCAATAGCTTCACTGTTGCCTCAGCTCCAACTACACAGTGGTTGGCACAGGATATGGTGCTTAAAGGGTTACACACGATAAATGTAAACAAGGCACCTGGGCCAGATGGAATACACCCTCGGGTACTGAGAGAGCTAGGGGCAGAATTGCAGTGGCCCTTGTTTCTGATATTCTCAGACTCTCTTTCATCAGGTATGGTACCTAGGGATTGGAAGAAGGCGAATGTCATTCCTATATTTAAAAAGGGAGTAAGATCTCAGCCTGGCAATTATAGGCCTGTAAATTTGACATCCGTGGTGGGCAAGTTATTTGAAGGCTTGTTAAGGGATCACATTCAAAATTATGTAGTGGAGAATGGCATTATGAGCAGTAATCAGCATGGCTTTATGAAGGACAGGTCATGTCAGACCAATTTAATTGCTTTTTATGATGAGGTAAGTAAGAAGCTGGACAGTGGGGGGGCAGTAGATATAATCTATTTGGATTTTGCCAAAGCATTTGATACCGTTCCCCACAAACGACTGCTTTCTAAGCTAAGGTCTATTGGTCTTAGTGAAGCCGTTTGCACATGGATAGAAAACTGGCTACAGGATCGGGTACAGAGGGTGGTTGTTAATGGTACATTCTCTACTTGGAATAAGGTCCTCAGTGGGGTCCCTCAGGGTTCTGTACTGGGTCCACTTTTGTTTAATTTGTTCATAAATGACTTAGGGGAGGGGATTATGGGTAATGTATCAGTGTTTGCAGATGACACAAAACTCTGCAGCCCAGTCAATTCTATCCAGGATGTGACATCCCTGCAGCAGGATCTTGACCAACTGGCAATCTGGGCAGCTAAGTGGCAGATGAGATTTAATGTGGATAAATGTAAGGTCATGCACCTGGGATGTAAAAATATGCCCCCACTTATACCCTTAATGGGACTGCACTAGGCAAATCCATAATGGAGAAGGACCTTGGAGTCCTTGTAGATAATAAACTTGGCTGTAGCAAGCAATGCCAGGCAGCAGCTGCAAGGGCAAACAAGGTTTTGAGCTGTATTAAAAGGGGTATAGATTCACGGGAGGAGGGGGTTATTCTTCCCCTTTACAGAGCGCTGGTAAGGCCCCATCTAGAATATGCTGTTCAGTTTTGGTCTCCAGTGCTCAAACGGGACATTATTGAGTTAGAGAGGGTCCAGAGAAGGGCAACTAAGTTGGTAAAGGGTATGGAAAGTCTCAGTTATGGGGAAAGGCTGGCCCAGTTGGGTCTGTTTACACTGGAGAAGAGGCGCTTAAGAGGTGACATGATAACTATGTATAAATATATAAAGGGATCATATAATAACCTTTCTAATGTTTTATTTACCAGTAGGTCCTTCCAACGGACAAGAGGGCACCCACTCTGTTTAGAAGAAGGGAGGTTCCATTTAAACATTCGGAAAGGATTTTTTACAGTGAGAGCTGTGAGGTTGTGGGATTCCCTCCCCAAATCAGTCGTGCTGGCTGATACATTATATAGCTTTATATAGGGGCTGGATGGATTCTTAGCAAGTGAGGGAATACAGGGGTATGGGAGATAGCTCTCAGTACAAGTGAGGGAATACAGGGGTAGGGGGGATAGCTCTCAGTACAAGTGAGGGAATACAGGGGTAGGGGAGATAGCTCTCAGTACAAGTGAGGGAATACAGGGGTATGGGGGATAGCTCTCAGTACAAGTGAGGGAATACAGGGGTATGGGAGATAGCTCTCAGTACAAGTGAGGGAATACAGGGGTATGGGAGATAGCTCTCAGTACAAGTGAGGGAATACAGGGGTAGGGGGATAGCTCTCAGTACAAGTGAGGGAATACAGGGGTAGGGGAGATAGCTCTCAGTACAAGTGAGGGAATACAGGGGTATGGGAGATAGCTCTCAGTACAAGTGAGGGAATACAGGGGTAGGGGGGATAGCTCTCAGTACAAGTGAGGGAATACAGGGGTAGGGGGGATAGCTCTCAGTACAAGTGAGGGAATACAGGGGTATGGGAGATAGCTCTCAGTACAAGTGAGGGAATACAGGGGTAGGGGAGATAGCTCTCAGTACAAGTGAGGGAATACAGGGGTATGGGGGATAGCTCTCAGTACAAGTGAGGGAATACAGGGGTATGGGAGATAGCTCTCAGTACAAGTGAGGGAATACAGGGGTATGGGGGATAGCTCTCAGTACAAGTGAGGGAATACAGGGGTATGGGAGATAGCTCTCAGTACAAGTGAGGGAATACAGGGGTAGGGGAGATAGCTCTCAGTACAAGTGAGGGAATACAGGGGTAGGGGAGATAGCTCTCAGTACAAGTGAGGGAATACAGGGATAGGGGGATAGCTCTCAGTACAAGTGAGGGAATACAGGGGTAGGGGAGATAGCTCTCAGTACAAGTGAGGGAATACAGGGGTATGGGGAGATAGCTCTCAGTACAAGTGAGGGAATACAGGGGTATGGGGGATAGCTCTCAGTACAAGTGAGGGAATACAGGGGTAGGGGAGATAGCTCTCAGTACAAGTGAGGGAATACAGGGGTAGGGGAGATAGCTCTCAGTACAAGTGAGGGAATACAGGGGTAGGGGAGATAGCTCTCAGTACAAGTGAGAGAATACAGGGGTATGGGAGATAGCTCTCAGTACAAGTGAGGGAATACAGGGGTAGGGGAGATAGCTCTCAGTACAAGTGAGGGAATACAGGGGTAGGGGAGATAGCTCTCAGTACAAGTGAGGGAATACAGGGGTAGGGGGGATAGCTCTCAGTACAAGTGAGGGAATACAGGGGTATGGGAGATAGCTCTTAGTACTAGTTGATCCAGGGACTGGTCCGATTGCCATCTTGGAGTCAGGAAGGAATTTTTTCCCCTCTGCGGCAAATTAGAGAGGCTTCAGATGGGGTTTTTTGCCTTCCTCTGGATCAACTAGTAGTTAGGCAGGTTATATATAGGCATTATGGTTGAACTTGATGGACGTATGTCTTTTTTCAAACCAACTTACTATGCTACTTACTATGCTACTATGCTAAACTACATAATATCCAGAATGAATTTGCTTATCAAAACAAGTCTTCTATGAAATGTCACCTGCTTAATACTAAAATTTTTCTTATCTTATAAATGAAGAAATGTAATCAAGATCCAAAATTACTCCCAAACTGGTTTGGTGCCTTGCACTTTCTATACTAGAAATGAAATTAAATGAGTGACTCTTAAGAAAAGCAGAAGATATAAAATCTAAAAATAAGACCCTAGCATTCCAGGTACTGATAGGTTAAAGGAGACCTATTGTGTGAAAAACAAGAATGTGCCCGTGCATTATACACTTTTAAATATAGAAGGAATGTGCTGAGAAAAGTTGAGTTTTGGGCTGATTTATTGAAAATTTCCACCTATCTGTTCCACTTCCTGTTGCCTCCTTTCCCAGGTTTTGCAGGTATGCCATTAGCACACAGCACTGTAGGACAGGAACCAATCAGCATCTAGTCTGACCTGATACTTTACACAAGTAATAATGAGTGAATCTGTCCCATTTTGCTGAAAAATTTACGAAACTGAAATATACATGAAACATGTCATGTTTTTAACGCTTAAAATATGTCTGTGAATTATGCGTTAGTATTATTTCTATTAGATAATTGTCGCAATACGATGAAAATAACCCTTTGCGATAATTGAGATCTTTGCACATGCGATATGAGTAGTAACGCACGTGAAATTACTTTGATGAATCGGTACTTAATTAACGAACAAAAATATGCTTTAAGTGTTAACGACCTTTTGTGAATCGGACCCATTATGTTTTAGGATTATGTTTGAGCAAAACCCTTTAGCATAGAGATGTATATGTCCAAAGATGCCCCAGCATCAAATGGACTTGCTGTCTTTTTCTTGAAGAGGTTTTGTTAGGGATCTCATAAGGGTAAGGCGCTTACAGTGCTGTTTTGGCACCTCCACCTGGACAGTTTAATAAAACCTTATAGCTCCAATCATGCTAATACAATGAACACCTCACCTTCATGAGATCCCTGACTCCATGCTGGTTATGATAAACAGATTTAGCTGATTGGAGCAACATTCCAGGGTATTCATCCTGAATTAAGAAAGGCAGTTGGATGAATGGCAAAATGTCTTCAAGAAAAACACAGCAAGTCCAGTTGATTTGCCTTATTACTATAGATATAGCACCACTGTGGAGACCAATGTGGGGAAGCAGAATAGGAGTCCCAAAGTTTCCACCTTGAATGGCCCAGATGCCTACAGCTGACTTGAATCAGGGAGTTTAACTATGCCTGAATTCCCTGTCACTACTGTAGTCCCTTCACTAAGGCAGCAGAGCCTTGGGAGAACTACTCCCACAAGTTTCTCCTTGTTGGAGCCACAACTGCTCTTTCTAAATAATCCTGAACTATCTCACATTCCTAGAACATGCTCTTATAATTAGATAACCTGCACACTGATTTACCCTAATTCATGGGGTCCCTGATCCCTGACTTATAGTTATGGCTTTCTCTAGGGCTAGATGCTTCTGGGCCTAGTTTGTCCAGGCTCCCTGGAACACAACCTTCTGATGGAGAGAGGAAGGCCAAAGAGGAAGTGCCCATTTCCTGTCAACCTAGTGGTACAAATCTTCTATATAACCTTCAGTATAAGTGGGGTGTAAGTTACAAAAAAGATAATCACGTTTCATTATCCCATTTCCCTTTTTGGCAAATTCATTAGGGGCACAATTAAAGCCAAAACTGACTCAAGCTTTATGTTCTCTGATTGAAATACACTTCTAGCACCTTCTTCTAATACTTAGAAGCCATATTAGATACAAAATAAGAAGCTTTAACAAATAAAACTAGGTTTCTCACCTGGGAATAGCCCAGCACACCCAGAATAGATGCCATAGATATAGTTGGTTGAGACTCTAAATCCCCAATAAAGCCAACAATGTTTCTCTTTCCCACACAGGAATAATTAGGAACTGGTTCCCTGGTACCAGATAAAATCTTTAATACATTCATCAGAGCCTTTTGTGAGGCTCCACAGGAATCATGTATATGGTATCCCAGGGTCACATTGGGTAACCTTGATGGATTATCATTAAGTTCCTTGACAAGGAAGAGAAACTCCACAAGATAACGGAACTTCTGGGGACTTGGTCTGGGGAAAGAAATCATAAAAATCTTCTCTAGCTGCTTGTATCTAAAGCATAATTATATTTCTTCAATCTAAAAGTGATATAAAAGTTTCAAACAAGCAATTATAGACCTACCTCTCCAACATGAAAATATTTGAAATCTAGAAAACAAAGGCACAGGAGTGCCATATCTAGATAATCTGTGCTAAAGAGCATGCTCAGTTTGTTCTATAGCAGGGGTCCCCAACCTTTCTTACTCGTGAGCTACAGTCAAATGTAAAAAGATTTTGAGAGCAACACAAGCACCATAAAAGTTCATGGAGGTGCCAAATAAGGGCTGTGATTGGCTATTAGGGGCCTCTATGCACACTATCAGCTTACATGGGGCTTTATTTAGTAGTAAATCTTGTTTTTATTCAACCAAAACTTGCCACCAAGTCAGGAATTCAAAGGGGGTTGGTAAACAACATGTTGCTAATGAGACACTGGTTGGGGATCACTGCTCTATATCATAGCTGATTATTATGTATGTATCTGTCAGGGCCATAATATATTGCTTTTTGGCAGGATACACTGGCAGACCCAGAGCCCCAGCTATGGATAGTGAAATATGTCGCAACAACTATGAACATTTCCGAATTCATTCAAGCTTCAGTATGGTGACTTTCCTTGGGCCGGGTTGGAGCTGCAGAGTGCCATTGAGCCCTATAGTAGACTTTCCTTGGGCCGGGTTGGAGCTGCAGAGTGCCATTGAGCCCTATGGGAGACTTTCCTTGGGCCGGGTTGGAGCTGCAGAGTGCCATTGAGCCCTAGGGGAGACTTTCCTTGGGCCGGGTTGGAGCTGCAGAGTGCCATTGAGCCCTATGGGAGACTTTTCTTGGGCCAGGTTGGAGCTGCAGAGTGCCATTGAGCCCTAGGGGAGACATTCCTTGGGCCAGGTTGGAGCTGCAGAGTGACATTGAGCCCTAGGGGAGACTTTCCTTGGGCCAGGTTGGAGCTGCAGAGTGCCATTGAGCCCTATGGGAGTCTTTCCTTGGGCCGGGTTGGAGCTGCAGAGTGCCATTGAGCCCTATGGGAGGCTTTCCTTGGGCCAGGTTGGAGCTGCAGAGTGCCATTGAGCCCTATGGGAGACTTTTCTTGGGCCGGGTTGGAGCTGCAGAGTGCCATTGAGCCCTAGGGGAGACTTTCCTTGGGCCGGGTTGGAGCTGCAGAGTGCCATTGAGCCCTATGAGAGACTTTCCTTGGGCCAGGTTGGAGCTGCAGAGTGCCATTGAGCCCTATGGGAGACTTTCCTTGGGCCGGGTTGGAGCTGCAGACTGTCATTGAGCCCTATGGGAGGCTTTCCTTGGGCCGGGTTGGAGCTGCAGAGTGCCATTGAGCCCTATGGGAGGCTTTCCTTGGGCTGGGTTGGAGCTGCAGAGTGCCATTGAGCCCTATGGGAGACTTTCCTTGGGCCAGGTTGGAGCTGCATAGTGCCATTGAGCCCTATGGGAGGCTTTCCTTGGGCCAGGTTGGAGCTGCAGAGTGCCATTGAGCCCTATGGAAGACTTCCCTTGGGCCAGGTTGGAGCTGCAGAGTGCCATTGAGCCCTATGGGAGACTTTACTTGGGCCGGGTTTGAGCTGCAGTGTGCCATTGAGCCCTATGGGAGGCTTTCCTTGGGCCAGGTTGGAGCTGCAGAGTGCCATTGAGCCCTATGGGAGACTTTCCTTGGGCCGGGTTGGAGCTGCAGAGTGCCATTGAGCCCTATGGGAGACTTTCCTTGGGCCGGGTTGGAGCTGCAGAGTGCCATTGAGCCCTAGGGGAGACATTCCTTGGGCTGGGTTGGAGCTGCAGAGTGACATTGAGCCCTAGGGGAGACTTTCCTTGGGCCAGGTTGGAGCTGCAGAGTGCCATTGAGCCCTATGGGAGTCTTTCCTTGGGCCGGGTTGGAGCTGCAGAGTGCCATTGAGCCCTATGGGAGACTTTCCTTGGGCCGGGTTGGAGCTGCAGAGTGCCATTGAGCCCTATGGGAGACTTTCCTTGGGCCGGGTTGGAGCTGCAGACTGTCATTGAGCCCTATGGGAGGCTTTCCTTGGGCCGGGTTGGAGCTGCAGAGTGCCATTGAGCCCTATGGGAGGCTTTCCTTGGGCCGGGTTGGAGCTGCAGAGTGCCATTGAGCCCTATGGGAGACTTTCCTTGGGCCGGGTTGGAGCTGCAGAGTGCCATTGAACCCTATGGGAGGCTTTCCTTGGGCCAGGTTGGAGCTGCAGAGTGCCATTGAGCCCTATGGGAGACTTTTCTTGGGCCAGGTTGGAGCTGCAGAGTGCCATTGAGCCCTAGGGGAGACTTTCCTTGGGCCGGGTTGGAGCTGCAGAGTGCCATTGAGCCCTATGGGAGACTTTTCTTGGGCCAGGTTGGAGCTGCAGAGTGCCATTGAGCCCTAGGGGAGACATTCCTTGGGCCGGGTTGGAGCTGCAGAGTGACATTGAGCCCTAGGGGAGACTTTCCTTGGGCCAGGTTGGAGCTGCAGAGTGCCATTGAGCCCTATGGGAGTCTTTCCTTGGGCCGGGTTGGAGCTGCAGAGTGCCATTGAGCCCTATGGGAGGCTTTCCTTGGGCCAGGTTGGAGCTGCAGAGTGCCATTGAGCCCTATGGGAGACTTTTCTTGGGCCGGGTTGGAGCTGCAGAGTGCCATTGAGCCCTAGGGGAGACTTTCCTTGGGCCGGGTTGGAGCTGCAGAGTGCCATTGAGCCCTATGAGAGACTTTCCTTGGGCCAGGTTGGAGCTGCAGAGTGCCATTGAGCCCTATGGGAGACTTTCCTTGGGCCGGGTTGGAGCTGCAGAGTGCCATTGAGCCCTATGGGAGACTTTCCTTGGGCCGGGTTGGAGCTGCAGAGTGCCATTGAGCCCTATGGGAGACTTTCCTTGGGCCGGGTTGGAGCTGCAGAGTGCCATTGAGCCCTATGGGAGACTTTCCTTGGGCCGGGTTGGAGCTGCAGAGTGCCATTGAGCCCTATGGGAGGCTTTCCTTGGGCTGGGTTGGAGCTGCAGAGTGCCATTGAGCCCTATGGGAGACTTCCAAAATCATTTATTGAAGTTTCAAAGCCAGAGAAGTTTTTGCACCGTTTACGATCGTTCGGATAAGAAAATTTTGTGACTTTTGGATAATACCACGATATTTTCGTACGACCAAGAAAAGAATTTTCGAACATCGGAAATTATCGTGGTCACTCCGAATTTTTTCCAATTGTACTTTTAAGTGGCGAAAAATCATACTTTCAGGAGTGAGCCCCTAAGTGTAACTATCTATTCATTAATATAGGTATTCAGAGCAGCCATTTTGTAATAGTTTGCTGTTAGGGTAATCTTGCCCATGTACTTCCCTGTGTGTCCTCTCATAATCATTTATCATGAATAAAGTGTTGATGCTCAGTGCTTTGTAGCAGGGGCCCCACAAGGTACCATGGTCATCAAAAAGCACTGGACACTGGAAATTGGGTTTTTCTAATGCATAGATCTCTATAGCCCTCTCTGCACTAGTGTGATGCCCCCTGGACCCCCTCTGATGCAGTAAAGGTAAGCGTAAGGGGGGTGAGGGGATGGCATCTTAAAAGCCCCCCCAGATAGTTTTGGGCCCAGAATTTCCTCAGCTTTGTTCAGTATTATTGCCTTTCTTTCTTTTTTTTTATTCCACATTATCAACCAGCAAATCTTAAAGGGACACTAAACCCAACCATAAAGCTGTCCCACTGCGCCCCCTAGTTCTCTATAGATGTTGATGAAAAACATAATTACACATGGAAACCAATTCACCAATGAGAATTCTACTGACTGAAACCTTAATTAAAGATACAAGAGAAGTGACCAGTGAGAATGCTGATTCCCAGCACTGTGTCAGGCATCTTGCTGGTACCTTACATATAGAGATGTATGTATGTATAACTTTATTTATAAAGCGCCACAAGGGTATGCAGTGCTGTACAATTTTACAAAATTACACACAGGGAGAACAAGTAAGGTTTTGCTTAGAAATAAAGTAACCAGCAGGAGTAAACCCCACAGTATGACTTTATTCATCATTTAAAAACCTGCATAATTATTTTTATTTAAAAAGAAAAACAACACACATTATGTCAAGTTTCGAATGAATGTCAGTACTTGATACCTCACATTGTTCAGTACTTGATACCCTCTAATTCTTCCTCATCCGACCAGGTATTCAGAAACTCTAGTATTTCCTTGTCAGATCTCTTTTTCCAAAACTGATATAATTTTTCTCCTCTAGTATCATACTCTTCCTCACCAGATGGAGCTACCTGAAGGTCTCTGTTCTTCTCTTTCTTTTTCCTTTTGACCATAGGTGTTACCTCACTCACTGGGCTCGAGGGTTCAGATAAACTCTCTCCAGAAAACTGCAAAACCGGGGAAGCACTGAGATCAAATTCAGAAAGAAATGCAAGTGCCTTACCAAACTCACTCTCTGTTCTCCCTAAAGCCTCCACTCCCAAAGACATAACTGCTGGTTCTGTTGCAACAACCAACTTACCAGGGACCTCATTCTTAGTCTTTCTTTGTGGGCATACAGCGTATAAATGTCCTACGTGCAAACAGAAATTACATTTCTTCAGGAGAGAACAATTTATCACTTCATGCCCGGCCTTACCACAGTTCTGGCACAACATACACCCTTCTGCCATGTGCCCATATTGCCTGCACCTCCCACAGAAGTCCGGCATACCATTAAAGAAACAGTCTATGTTGACTGCTCTCAAACGAAACCTTGCTGGCAGAATAGTTCCCTTCTCAAAAACAGCCTTGAACCTGTATTTACAAGTCCAGATACCCAGCTCGTTAAGGATCTTACCTGCAACTTCTTGCAGTACCTACCGAGCACTGTTTCAATTTCTTTTAAGGGAACAAACGGAGAATACGGTTTCACCACCAGAAATTTCTCCTCCTCAGCAAAATGTGGCAAAATCTTGAAGTCCTTCAGTCAAGGATCAGACGAATTTTCTCCAAGATCTCCAGAAAACTCCGATAGATGCCTTCACCATCGAAAGTAACATCAAAGACACCTCTCCTCGGATAATCTTGAATGGCGAGGATCTCTCTCCTTGAAACCCTGCCGATCTCCTTTAGAATCACCTTCACGACATAGCTCAGACCCTTCTCCGAATCAGATGGATCAGCCGCGATGACTCTCACTGAGTGCTTGACTCTCACAAAGGCAGGAACAACGTCTTCCTTTGTAGCCTCTTGAAGAAACTTCCAGCTTCCCCCTCAGATTAGGGTTACCACTGGAGTCTAGGGTGATCACTCCTCGTTGCCCAGAATAGAAAGCCCCCTAATAGCAGCATGTGGCTTAAGGCTAATAGCCGATGCCACAAGGCCAAGGGGCGATGTCTCAGGGCACCTTAGGCTAAGACCTGCACTTGATCTTAGCCAAAAGGCCGAGAAGCGAACACATAGGGAGGACAAGTGTTATAATAAATACAATAAATAAGTATAAATACACAGGGAATAAGTGCCATGTGGTATGAGGACACAGTATGGAGGAGGTCCCTGCCCCATAGAGCTAACAGTCTAGGTTTAAGATAATTATGTCATTTTTTCCTGTCATTATATGGCACAGGAATCAGACATGGGGATAAAGGGACAGACTTGTTCAGTGCTGGGAAACTGTGCTTATTGCTCCCAACTCCAATTGCAGGAACAGAGAACAGGGAGCCGGATTTACTCACATCAGCTGGGATTCTCATTGGGGGATTCTTTTGCATTTCAATGCTGCCAATGTGGGCACTGGGGAGCCTGAAAAGTTTTATTGTGCAATATTGCTTTAAGAATACAACCCTGATGTTGCTGGACTACAGCTCCCAGCATGCCTCACACTTCATTATATGTTACATTATTCTGGGATTTGTAGTCCGGCAACAGCTGAGTAACGTTTGGTTAAACAGCGCTATACAGCAGGGTAAATAATAATTTACTGTGTTAAAGGAAAAGTCAACCCAAAACATAATTTTTTGCCTAAAAATAGAAAACATAATTTTAAAGCAACTTTGCAATATACATTTCAAATTTGCAATGGTTTTTAACTTATTTGTATATATAATTGCTATTAAAAGCAGCGTTTGTCTGTCCCTTTTTATTCCATGCCCCGGTGGCTCTGCCAAATGAAGCAATGTAACACAAGGCAGCAGCCTGACAGACCTGACTCGCTGGAGGAGACTGACCCCTGAAACATTGTAACACAAGGGCATTCATGTAAAACTATAGGGGCATTAATGTTACACTATGGGGGGGCATATGCAAAACTCCCTGATAGTCAGATGCTGAACCTAAAGCAATAAGTGATTGGTGCATGGCTGTATGAGGTGCAGACTAATTGGGCTATTAATTTACAGACAGACCCATGTCAATGTATGCATCTGGTTAGTACTTTAAACCTCTTTATTTCACTAATAATAACATTCACAGGGGAAGCAGCCATTTTTGAAAATGTTAAGATGCAATTTTGATGTAAAATTCGGGAAAACGTTATATAAAATTAGGTAAAAGAACCCACTGAAATTGGTGGGGCCATCTTTTTGTGTCTTGATGCTAAAACCATTCTACTATCCTGGTTAGGACTGTTGCCCCCCAGTATTTTTTTTATATTAGGAAGGCCCAGACCCCCTTCTGATTTCTGATGAAATAATGTATATTTGTTTATCCTAGGTTTAGCCCCTGACCAGATAAAGGTAGAAAATATTGGATTCAAATTGTCAAAAAAGCTCTTAGGTGGTTCTATAGATATTGTTTGAAATTGATAGAGAAGTCTTGGTAATATAATCATTTTTATTAGACCGATACGGCCAAACCAGGTGAGTTGTAAGTGCTGCCAGTGTTTTAGGTCATGAGTTATTTGGGAGAGGAGTATCATATAATTAAGCTGGTATAGCTTTTTTAAACCAGTAGGTATATTTATTCCAAAGTATTTTATGGATCCATTACTCCATTTGAATGGGTAGTGGTCTTGCAATAATTGTTGGGTCTGCGTCGGTAATGTAATATTTAATGCCTCAGATTTCCCAAAGTTAATTTTAAAATTACTGTATTTTCCATATTCCTTAAATTCTAGCATTAGCACAGGGAGAGATATTTGAGGTTGTGTAATATAAACCAGCATGTTGTCTGCATATAAGGCAGTTTTGTGGTGTTTACCCTTCATTGATATTCCCGACATATTATGGTTGCTTTTAATTGCAATAGCTAAATGTTCCATGACCAGAGCATAGAGGAGTGGGGATAAAGGGCATCCTTGCCTTGTCCCGTATCTAATATTAATCGGATCTGATAAGCTTCCATTGATCTTAATTCTAGCTTCGGGGTGTTGTATAATGCCATTATTCTTTGTTTAGTTTATGTTCTAATCCTATTTGGGAAAGAGATTCTTGAAGGAAGGCCCAGCTGATCCTGTTGAAGGCCTTTTCAGCGTCGACAGGGCCAGCATGGGTGTCTTGTGTCGTTTGGCATAGTCTAGTATTGTAATGGTCTTTAATGTATTATCTTTAGCCTTCCTTTGTGGAACAAACCCCACTTGGTCTGGATCTACTAATTAAGACAATTAAGTTTTAAGCCTTTCCACCAGTATTTTTGCGTATATTTTTATATCTGTGTTCAAAAGTGATGAGGTTTGTGTATTAAAGAAATGTGAGCCTCTAGCATGGCTGAGGGGGAGCATGGATTGGTATATAAATTGTTTTAACAATTTATATACCAATCCATGCATCCAACATCAAGTCTGAGGGGCTGATTTACTAAGACACGAATTCGAATCCGAATTGGAAAAATTCTGATTGGAAAACGAACATTTTGCGACTTTTCGGAAATTGTCGCGACTTTTTCATTACCAATATGATTTTCGCGAAAAAACGCGAGTTTTTCGTAGCCATTATGATTCGCTCGTATCTTGTCGCGACTTTTTCGTATTGAGCGCTCGTAAGCGGCGGGCAAAACTTTCAGACTTAGCATGATTTTGGAAGCCTCCCATAGGACTCAATGGCACCCTGCAGCTCCAACCCAGCCCAAGGAAAGTCTCCCATAGGACTCAATGGCACCCTGCAGCTCCAACCCAGCCCAAGGAAAGTCTCCCATAGGGCTCAATGGCACTCTGCAGCTCCAACCCGGCCCAAGGAAAGTCTCCCATAGGGCTCAATGGCACTCTGCAGCTCCAACCCGGCCCAAGGAAAGTCTCCCATAGGGCTCAATGGCACTCTGCAGCTCCAACCTGGCCCAAAGAAAGTCTCCCATAGGGCTCAATGGCACTCTGCAGCTCCAACCCGGCCCAAGGAAAGTCTCCCATAGGGCTCAATGGCACTCTGCAGCTCCAACCCGGCCCAAGGAAAGTCTCCCATAGGGCTCAATGGCACTCTGCAGCTCCAACCCGGCCCAAGGAAAGTCTCCCATAGGACTCAATGGCACCCTGCAGCTCCAACCTGGCCCAAGAAAAGTCACCATACTGAAGCTTGAATGAATCCGAACGCTACGAAAAAATCGCAACATTTTGCGCAACTTTCGGAATGGCTACGAAAAAGGCGTGACTTTTCACGCAAGTTTTAACGCTACGGAAAAATCGCCAGATGTTGCTCAACATTCGGAATGGCAATGAAAAAGTCGCGATAATTTTCCGAAAAAAACGCCAAATACCGGTCATTATGAAAAAAACGCAATCGGTTGCATTCGGCCCATTCGTGGGTTAGTAAATGTGCCCCTGAGAGTTCAGATCTTAATATTTTGTAAAACAGGGCTGTGTAACCATCTGGTCCCGGTGCTTTCCCACTTAGTGTAGTTTTGATAAAGAGTAATAATTCTGTTGTCCTATCGCTTCTTCAAGCAACTCTCTGTCTTCCTGCTTAGGGCAGGGTAGTGCAGTCCGGTCAATATATTCCCTTATGTTCTAAAAGAACATTTCATCTACTTTATCTGTGGGCTTTGTAACATTGTACAGCTCTGGGTAATATTTATGCATGGCATTAGCGATGTCTTTAGTTTTATATACAATTTTATCATTTTGAGTTTTGATAGCGGAAATGAAAGACATTCCCATTTTTTGTTTAACCGTACGTGCCACGAGTTTACCCGGCCTGTTACTGTTTTCATAGTAAAAGCGTTTACATTTCTGTAAAGCATATGCCGATTTTTTGTTTAGTTCTGCCTTCAACAATTCACAGGTGGCTGTGAGTTCACTCACATCTGGATCCAGGTAGAACAGTCAGTCTTGGAAAGGCCATTACAAGCACTTTGGTTGTTACAACTTTCTCAAAGACCAGATTGTTACTCTTACTCTTACCAATAATATGCAAAGAGACCATTTCCCAAGCTGATAAACTGCTTAAAGGTTCTCCCTTCTTGATTACCCATAATGGCCCTCTTTCCCCAATCATAGGAAACCTCCAGGTATAACTAAAGGTACATTCTTGGGGAAAAGGTACAATGAAAGCTTTACATGCTTTCAAGCACTCAAAGATAAAAAACTACATCCACTAGCAACAATAAGCCCCAATGAGGCAGCCACCTTTGTGGCTCAGCTGAAATATGCACAACTCCAACACTGGATAACGGACCCTGGGAATAAAAAAAAATGACAGATCTTTCTCTCACTCCTTTTGAGGAATTATGTTCACAAACAATTCCTACAAAACAAGTGATCTCTATACTATATTGTTACTAACAGAAATATTACCATACCTAAATTTACAAATAAATGGGAGAAATAATTACAAAGCCAATATACAGAAGAACAATGGGGAAATTGATTTTAGCAATATGTAAAGGTAGGTATTAAAATAAAAGGTCAAACATCAACTTCTGGATACAAGTCAAAAGGTTGATAAAGGAGCGACTGAGCGACTTTCTGGTTCCAGGTCCTGATTTCCTTACTATTACTATTTCCCCCCCCCACCTTCTTTTATTCTGTTCTGGTTTCTCATGTTCCTTCAGTTTCAGAAGCTATTATTACAAAAATGCTTGCAATAGGAGACACCACTGCAGAAGTACAATTGAGTAAAATAAATGACTCGGATGGTTTCAAATAGACTAATATTGACATTTCTATTCTCCATGCTGTTGTAATCATCTTAAGTAAGCCTGACTTACTCTGATTGGTAAAGTGTTCAATGTGGCTAATGGTGAGACCTCTCTTGTTTTATTATGTGTTGATTGTAAACAAAAAACTGAAAATAAAGAATATACAAAATATATATATAAATTGGTCGGACCACAAAAAACAGTGTAAAATATGGGAAAACTTAAAATCAGGGTAATTAAAATGGAGGTTTCACTGTACAGGGGCAAAAGGCCATAAACCCTGATGGGTTCCCAGCTTGAGTGACTGCATTTCCTGGGCAGTAAATCATAGTAATTATCAGGTTTATGATTAGCTGGAAGATTTGCCGCCAACAACAGCCTCTGCTGGAACATTGGGCCCAGAAATTCATAGATCTTTCCCTTCCCTCTCACTGACTGTTTAGAGAAAATGCATTTGGGATAAATATTAATATATTTAGGCATGAAAATTATATCCCAGAACAGAACGATCTGAATGGCAAAGTGCTTTATCTTTAGCGCAAGGGCTCTGGCTGCCTATACAGGGCAGATCCATTAGGTACCCAAGTACGGATATTTTCCAGATTTGAGATTCAAATGGGTGGTCCGAATTTGGAGTTGGGGAGTAGCATTTTGCCCAGCCCAGAAGGGTAACAGTGGAACCTACCCTGCTGTAAGTTATATCTTTCCTATCTCTTAGGGTAAAATAAAACTTACCTTTCACAGAAAAAAATTCTTTTCTTGTGTTCTGGTCCAAGAGACTGACTAACGGTCATCACTCCTCCAATCATAATATCTCCTTCCTTAATATATTCATATTCCTCATCTGTTTTAATGATCTCCAGATGGCAGGCAGGGTTGGCAGTCAGTGCCCCAGATCTGCAGGGTCCCACACACAGCATTATCAGATAGATCAGTTCTATTAGGGAGTTGCATACAGCCATGATTCCCTGGGAAACACAATGTTCCCCAATACAAGGGCATGTGGGGGTCCATGTGTAGAACAGAGTAAGGGGCCCGGCTCATCCAACCCTCATTTTATAGAGAGCAGAGAGAGGATTTGCCCCAGTAACAGTCAGTGGCACAGAGAGACACAGGGGCCCCAGGGTTGGGCTGTGTGTGTAGAACAGAGTAAGGGGCCCGGCTCATCCAACCCTCATTTTATAGAGAGCAGAGAGAGGATTTGCCCCAGTAACAGTCAGTGGCACAGAGAGACACAGGGGCCCCAGGGTTGGGCTGTGTGTGTAGAACAGAGTAAGGGGCCCGGCTCATCCAACCCTCATTTTATAGAGAGCAGAGAGAGGATTTGCCCCAGTAACAGTCAGTGGCACAGAGAGACACAGGGGCCCCAGGGTTGGGCTGTGTGTGTAGAACAGAGTAAGGGGCCCGGCTCATCCAACCCTCATTTTATAGAGAGCAGAGAGAGGATTTGCCCCAGTAACAGTCAGTGGCACAGAGAGACACAGGGGCCCCAGGGTTGGGCTGTGTGTGTAGAATGGAGTAAGGGGCCCGGCTCATCCAACCCTCATTTTATAGAGAGCAGAGAGAGGATTTGCCCCAGTAACAGTCAGTGGCACAGAGAGACACAGGGGCCCCAGGGTTGGGCTGTGTGTGTAGAACAGAGTAAGGGGCCCGGCTCATCCAACCCTCATTTTATAGAGAGCAGAGAGAGGATTTGCCCCAGTAACAGTCAGTGGCACAGAGAGACACAGGGGCCCCAGGGTTGGGCTGTGTGTGTAGAACAGAGTAAGGGGCCCGGCTCATCCAACCCTCATTTTATAGAGAGCAGAGAGAGGATTTGCCCCAGTAACAGTCAGTGGCACAGAGAGACACAGGGGCCCCAGGGTTGGGCTGTGTGTGTAGAACAGAGTAAGGGGCCCGGCTCATCCAACCCTCATTTTATAGAGAGCAGAGAGAGGATTTGCTCAGTAGAATGAATATAGACACAGCCACCGGGGGAGCCCTGCTCTATTCTAGGAATGGTACATTTACTGTTATATCATTGCTCTGAAGATGAACTGCCAGTAATGTCTGTGTATCGCAAGTCCCTTAGGAATCTGCAAACTTATGTTTTATCTTTTACTTGTTTTAACTCTTTCCATTGAACTGACATTTTTATCTTTCATTTCAGTCCCTGCTTTAGTTGAGCTTAAAATCAAATTTTAGGAAAGTAATTGGAATGGGGAGAACCCACTGTTCCATATAGCCAGCGCACTGTCCCAAACAGCCACCCCGCTGTCCCGTATAGCCTTTCCACTGTCCCACATAGCCATCCCACTGTCCCACATAGCCATCCCACTGTCCCACATAGCTGTCCCGCTGTCCCACATAGCCGTCCCACTGTCCCACATAGCCGTCCCACTGTCCCACATAGCCGTCCCACTGTCCCACATAGCCATCCCACTGTCCCACATAGCTGTCCCGCTGTCCCACATAGCCGTCCCACTGTCCCACATAGCCATCCCACTGTCCCACATAGCTGTCCCGCTGTCCCACATAGCCGTCCCACTGTCCCACATAGCCATCCCACTGTCCCACATAGCTGTCCCGCTGTCCCACATAGCCGTCCCACTGTCCCACATAGCCATCCCACTGTCCCACATAGCTGTCCCGCTGTCCCACATAGCCGTCCCACTGTCCCACATAGCCGTCCCACTGTCCCACATAGCCATCCCACTGTCCCACATAGCTGTCCCGCTGTCCCACATAGCCGTCCCACTGTCCCACATAGCCCTCCCACTGTCCCACATAGCCATCCCACTGTCCCACATAGCCCTCCCACTGTCCTACATAGCTGTCCCACTGTCCCACATAGCCGTCCCACTGTCCCACATAGCCGTCCCACTGTCCCACATAGCCGTCCCACTGTCCCACATAGCCATCCCACTGTCCCACATAGCTGTCCCACTGTCCCACATAGCCATCCCACTGTCCCACATAGCCCTCCCACTGTCCCACATAGCCCTCCCACTGTCCCACATAGCCGTCCCACTGTCCCACATAGCCCTCCCACTGTCCCACATAGCCGTCCCACTGTCCCACATAGCCGTCCCACCATACATAGAACAAAAAAAATACATTTACCCTCTTATGCAATGAAAAGCACTGTTGGCCCAGGACCAGTCGCCCATAGCAGCCAATAAGATGTTTGCTTTTAAACAGGTGACATTTTACCAGTAAACTGATTGCTATGGGTTATTATGTTAGTTTTAAAAACCAACCTACTATTCCTCGACTTCAGCTGATTCTTCTGATTCTTAATCATCTTCTTTTTCTTATTCTTAGCGCCCCCCATTTTCTAAACGCTACTCCTCCTACAGTTTTAGTGGTAAAACACCCAAACTCTCCACACTTCTTTGCCATATAGCGGAGCAGGTTGCTTGTGCGTTTCTAAGCGATCCCGCCCCCCCCCCGTCTTTCTGTTGCGCCGCTCCAAACCGCCCCAATTTTTTAGTCACTGGGCAACTGTGGTTTCAGGTTAGAAATAGTGGACGGAGACACCAACCACCAGATGTCACTCATTGACTTTTAGTGGGGAAATTTAAATTGCTGCCATACAATTCTATTATCTGCAATAATTAATTAGTAACAATATATTTTTTTAGAATCGTTTCAAAATACATAGAAAATACATTTCCCTGAACTCACCGCTACATGATGGGGAGATTGGAGGATGACTAAATCAGTAATCTTAGTAATTGTATTATGTTCAATGGAAACTTACTAATCAACAAACAATTAATTATAATTTAAAAAGATAAAAAATAAAGGTATTAATGCTATTATAAAGTTTGGGCAGAATATTTACAAGTTTTTAAAAATGAAAAATAGCCATCATTCAGTTGGTTATTTAATGAGTGAATTATTCAGGGTTAAACAGAAAGAGGATTACTGGGGGGCCCGTGTCCGCTGAGTTTGGTACCTAATTTACAGAGTGGGACAGCAGAGGCTGTAAAGGAGTCCCTGTGGTGTGCCCTGCTAGCTCCCCTATCAGCTCCCTCCTGGTTTGACTTATTAGTATTGAGTATATCTACACCGAGGAGCATATTTAATAAGTCATTTTAAGAAAAAGTCGATTTTTTTTTACTTCTAGATATTTTTCGAGATTGAAAAATTCAAGTTCTTTTTTTTAATTTTCCCTGAAAAAAATGAGTTTTTTTAAAAAAGAATTTGTGATTTATTATTGTTTAGTTAACTTTTTTTGTCAAAAACTTTTTTGGAAGGTTTGGTCTGTTGAGTACCATTGAGTCCTATGGAGGCTTAGAATAATAGAAAGATAGAATAGTCAGTGACAGCCTGTCTTTGACACATTTTCAAGGAGAAGTGAATCCCTCATTGTTTTCTGTTTTATCTAGTTTTAAGAACAAGTTAATCCCCTCAGTCTTTTGTTTCACCAGTTTCAATGGGAAATTAATCCCCTCATGGTTTTCTATTTCACACATTTTCAAGGAGAAGTCAATCCCATCATTGTTTTCTATTTCACCCAGTTTCAAGTGAAACTAAAACATATTATTACAATAAATAATCGGCCCCTTAGTGTAGATGGAAATAGGCCAAAGAGGAAGTGCTCTGTTGGTGCCATCTAGTGGCCAAACCCAATAAAGCCTTAACTATATACATCCTGGATTAAAGGGACATTAAACCCAACCATAAAGCTGTCCCACTACCACCGCCTAATTCTCTATAGAAGTTGATGAAAAACATAATTATACATGGAAACCAATTCACCAAAAATAATTCTACTGACTGAAATCTAATTACAAATGCAAGAGAAGTGACCAATGAGAATGCTGATTCCCAGCACTGTGTCAGGCCCCTTGCTGGTACCTTACATATAGAGATAATGATGGCATTTTCCCGTCATTATATGGCACAGGAATCAGACATGGGGATAAAGGGACAGACTTGTTCAGTGCTGGGAAACTGTGCTTATTGCTCCCAACTCCAATTGCAGGAACAGAGAACAGGGAGCCGGATTTACTCACATCAGCTGGGATTCTCATTGGGGGATTCTTTTGCATTTCAATGCTGCCAATGTGGGCACTGGGGAGCTGGGAAAGTTTTATTGGGCAATATTGCTTTAAGAATCCAACCCTGATGTTGCTGGACTACAGCTCCCAGCATGCCTCACCCTTCATTATATGTTACATTATTCTGGGATTTGTAGTCCGGCAACAGCTGAGTAACATTGGGTTGAGCCGTGCTGTGCCGCAGGGTTTAGTGTCTCTTTAAATGCAACATCATTCATTGGGGCTCATACACTGGCTGAAAGTGGACAGACTAGTCCATTATAGTAAATAATGGTGCCTAGTTCAAAGATTTTTTTTCCATTATCCTTCCTGCAGTTGTCAGATCACAAACAGTCAAGTTGTTATGGGTTATAGTATTGGGCAAATCTGGCAATGTTAACTGTAAAGTCTATAACTTGTGAACCGGTAACAGGAAAACAGGTTGAAGGGTATTTCCCCCTGAAGATATTGAAGATATTTTGAAGATATATTGATATATTTATTGATATATTTATATTATTTATTATTGATATATATATTGATATATTGAAGATATTTCCCCTAGGTTCATCTCCTACTCCCTCATGTATAGCGGCCCTGAGTGGGTTAATTCTCCAAGGGAGTCTCACCTGGGGAATAATTAGCGGCTAGATATGCCTGCAGTCAGAGAGAGTGGGGGCTCAGACTGAGAACTGAAATTGGTGTGAGAGGGTCTGTGCCTGTGTGGAACAGCTTGGAGTGCTGCTGGGATTTTCTCCTAAACAAAAGGACTCTCTCAAGGTACTGTGACTCTGGGGAGTTGTGTTTTGGTTTAGCCGGCAATCCCAGTAGGGGCCGGTAATAGAAAGGGAAAGCACCCTGTGTATTAGTTAGAGCCCAAGTATGGCAAGGGTTTTGTTTACTTTTGTTTTGCTTATGTTCCTGCTTGATACCAGAGTTACTGTACATAATAAATGGACTTTATTCATCTAAAGGACTGTCTGTCTGATCTCACTTACAAACTGTAAAGTCTTTAACACCAGAGAAAGGTATTTAATCTTGTTTTTAGAGAACTCTAAGTAGCCAGTGATTTAATTGGGTAAAATGTGCATAATTTATACATGAACAAAACCATTGGGATCATTTGGAGGCAGTGAACTTACCGGACTATTGTCTTTTTTCATCCTAAATGAACTACATAACTATGTACTAATGCCCAACATCCATGATTATAATGACTGGGGTTTTGCATGTTAGATGCTTCAAGTGAATCTTTTTGTAAGGAACTTTAAAGGTTTCATGTGAAATGTCAGCATTGTTGACTAGACATCACAATTCTAACCATAGAGAACAAGCAGAAAGTCAAGCTAGATAACACATTGTAGCTGAGCTAACATTTAGGAATGCAGCTCTCTCTAGTTGTACAATACACTCCTCCCCCCTAGCTAATGTAATCATCCATCCACTTTGGAGGCACCCTGTTGCATTGTGGCTGTTCATAACTGTAAGTCTGACCACAAGAGACATCTTGGGAGGAGTTATCACAGTTCTCTATAGGAGCAGAGTCATTCTCTGGTGGAATACTGGTTTCATTGGTCCCTTGGCTGCATGGGGTAGCCACTTCATATGGGAGAGAGTCACTAGGAACCACCTTGGGACAACACATGCTCTCCATTAAGGTACTATTACTTGGCAGAACATGCCTCCGCAACTGATCAACATGACGGTGCCACTCTTGTCCGTCATCAAAATGTACCTTGTATGACACAGGTCCAGTAACTTCAGTTATTACTGCAGGGACCCACTTTGGACCAGCCCCATAATTCCTGGCATACACTGGATCATTAGAAGTAAATGTACGTAGAGTCTTGGAGAATAGGGCTGAATCCAGGCTCTGTTGCTGTTTCCTTTCTACATCATCAGTTAGATCTGGATTAAGACGATCAAGACATGTTTTAAGGTGCCACCCCATCAGAAGCTCAGCAGGGCTGAAACCTGTGTTAGGACATGGGGTAACATGCTGAGCTATAAGGAATCGTGTAAGTCTTGTTGACCAGTCCCCATTAGTAATCCTTCTGAGTGCATCCTTCGCAGTTTGAACCATTCTTTCAGCTTGTCCATTTCATTGAGGTCAACATGGAGCAATGGTTACTGCCCTTATTAAGTTATTATTGGTAAAGGTCTTAAACTCCTCAGAAGTAAAAAGTCCCCTTGTCTGATACAATAACATCTGGTTTTCCGTGTGTTGCAAACAGCTGACGAAGGGTTGAAATAGTCACAGCTGATGTCTGAGATGACACTGGGATGACCTCTAACCATTTTGAGAAAGAGTCTGCTACTAAGAAATGCCTTCCCCCCAGACCCAAAAGAGGGATTGTTTGTTTGTCCATACATTGCAATATACTTCAAGCTGGCCAACTACATCAAAGTCATCCCTTCTGGCCAGTCCTACACTGACCTATATAAGCAAGCATGTTGCAGGTAAAACTTAGTCCCTTTGCTCAGTACTAATCTTAAATTACTTATATAGGTCAGTGTAGGACTGGCCAGAAGGGATGACTTTGATGTAGTTGGCCAGCTTGAAGTATATTGCAGTGTATGGACAAACAATCCCTCTTTTGGGTCTGGGGGGAAGGCATTTCTTAGTAGCTGGATGCACAGAAATGTCCTAATGTCCTATTTCTACATATTTATAATGGGTGAGTGCAAAGGATCTTTTGCAGTTGTTTATATCAATTCTGGGCCACCAGACATAACTCCTTGCAAGAGCTTTCATGCGCACAATTCCTGGGTGGGCTGCATGTAGCATATCTAGGACAATTTGCGTCCTCTTTGAGGCATGACTACTCTGCTTCCCCATAATAAACACCCTTTATGTGCAGATAGTTCATGTTGATGGCTTGAATATGGTCTGAACTCTTCAGTCAACTTTTCATTTGTCCATCCCCTCCACACCCAGTTGAGAATATGAGAAAGGATTGAATCCTTTGCAGTCATATGAGCAATCTCAGTAGCTTCCAGTGGAGAATCAGGGAGGGATTCCAGCATAAGTACTTCAAGTAAAGGGGGTAGTGAGCAGTCTGGGATCTGTAAAGGCAAGCGACTCAAAGCATCAGCATTTAAGATTGATTTTCCAGGTTTATAAAGAAGAGTGTAATCATAAGCACTTAGTATGATACTCCATCTGAGCATTCACGGTGACATAACATTAGGAGTAGGACTATCTTTTGAGAACAAACTCAGTAATGGTTTATAAGTGTGGATTTCAAATGTATGTCCATAGAGGTAATTATGAAACATCTTAACTCCAGCTATGATAGCTAATGCTTCTTTATCAATTTGTGCATAATTCCTCTCTGTAATTTTCCTAGAGAAATAAGCAACTGGTGCCTCTTTCCCATTTGGGAGAATGTGGCTAAAAAACAGTGCCAACACCATAAGGAGATGCATCTGTAGTAAGTATGAATGGCTGATCTTCATCATAATGGACAAGAAGAGAATCAGATGTCATCAAATGTTTAACTTTGCGGAAGGCCTCTGAATGTTTAGAAGTCCAATTCCATGGGACCCCTTTGTCAAGTAAGCGATAAAGAGGCTTTGCCACTGTTGCCTTGTGAGCAAGGAAGCTGTGGTAGAAATTTAGCAACCCAAGGAATGCTTGAAGTTCTTGTTTAGATTTTGGTTCAGGTGCATCATGGATAGCTTTCACTTTACTTTCTGTAGGATGAATGCCTGAAGCATCTATACGGTACCCCAAGAAGTTTACACTGGTAGCTCCAATCTCACTTTTCTTTTTTAAACAAATGCCTGATGAATAAAAATGAGAGAGCACTTCTCTAAGGCAGTCAGCCAGTATACTTTCAGATGGCCCCATTAGTAGAACATCATCACAATATGGTACAACACCAGGAATGCTGGATAGCAAGGTTTCCATAAAATGCTGGAATATTCCTGCACAGCAAGGAAAATTGAAATTCCAAACTGGAGGCGCTTTACCCTGAATGCACCCCGATGGGTAATAAAAGTCTGGGCATCTGCAGAAGCTTCATCCACCAACAACTGTTGGTATGCCTGGGCAAGATCAAGTTTTGCAAAAACCTTGCCACCAGCTAGTGTGGGTAAGTTGATTCACAGCAGGCACAGGATATGGCTGCTGATTAAGAGCTTTATTTAATGTACATTTATAGTCTCCACAGAGTCTCACGTCACCATTAGGCTTAAGAACTGGTACAATTGGTGTTGCCCATTGTGTGTGTGTCACTGGCTCAAAGACCCCTTGTGCTGTGAGATGTTTAAGTTCAGCTTCAATTTTTGGACATAAAGTGCATGGCACAGATCTGGCTTTCTTGTGTATGGGTGAGATTACAGGGTCTAATCTAAGTGACACAGGTGGACCCTTGTAAGTGCCTAGTTCATCTGCAAAAACTTGTGGAAATTCCTCAATGACCTTTACTGATCCCCCAGTGACAACATGGATGCCTTTGATGCTGATTACTAATGGAGAGAACCAGTTCCATCCCAAAAGGCTTTTCTGAGTACCTTTAGCAACAATCAGGGGTAACATTCCGTTGAATGTGTTGTACTGAACACTCACCTCACAACTTCCAAGAAGCTCAACAGACTGCCCATTATAGTCACGGAGTGTGCACCCTGGCTTTGATAATGTGGGAGGATTGTGAGGGAACAGTTTATCAAATAATTCAGAGCTTATTATGGTAAATGCAGCTCCTGAGTCAAATTCCATTTCACACCAATGGCCGTGTATAAAAACATTTGCAGTAATTTCATGGCCCTTACTGTTGACATGTTGGATATGATACAACTGGTTGACTTCTGTTCCAGTTGACTTCTATTGACTTCTGTGCAGTTTGTGCAGCCAAGGCCTTCTCCTGCGCAGCTGCCAGTGTCAGGTTAGGCTCAGCGAGAAGCCGGCGCTGCAAGGCCTCATTCTGAATCCCACAGACTAATTGATCTCTCAGCATATCATTTAGGGACTCTCCAAACTGGCAATGCTCTGCTATGTGCTGTAATTCTGCAATATAGGTAGACATTGTTTCATCTGCTCTTTGGTTCCTTTTGTGGAAGTAAAATCTCTGTATAATGATAGATGGTGTTGGAGAAAAATGTGCCTTTAACATTGCTAGTAACTCCTCATAAGCCTTTGTTTTTGGAAGTGAGTGAGCGAATGACTGCAAATGTTTTAGGCCCACAGACAGTCGGCAGCACTGCCCTCTTTTGCTCAGGGGTATCTATAGTGTTTGCTTCTAGGAAGTAGGAAAGTCTCTCTGCATACGAGTCCCAAGAAGAAGGGTCACTTACATCAAATTCCTCCATGTGTCACAGGGCAGCCATGTCTACAGTGGATCTAAAGTTTGTCCTGTGAGTTCTCTTTTCTGCACTTTTCCTATTCTGCTGCTCTGTCCAGACAGCAGAGTTCTAATCCTCATCACCACAAAAAGTGTTGGGTTCACAGTGGAGTTGTGCAGGACTCAATGGTAATGCTTAACAACTTATTTATTAGAGCTCCAACATGGCAAACTATATACAGACATTTAAAAGTAGGAAGTATATCTTACCATAGAGAACAAGCAGAAAGCCAAGCTAGATAACACATTGAGCTAACATTTAGGCATGCAGCTCCCTCTAGTGGTACACAACAAGAACTTAACTGACATTTTTCTGCCATACAATTACAGAAGAAAGCTGTGGGTGGATATAATCTAGAGATGAAAAGTTTTTGTTGTCGCTCTTGATTTTTCTACATGGGAGTACCACAAAGTATTTCAAGGTATTCAAGGTTCTAAAGGAAAAAAAGAGAAAGGTAAGGTGGGCTAGTGCATCATCTTCTGATAGAAACAAGAACAGAAACATTAAGCTGAATTGTATAGAAGTGTGTTTTATGTTAAATACTAAAAAAAGGCATGACTTCAGAAGGAGATGTGAAAGCATGTGAAAATAGGAAATATTATAATGGTTCTAATGAGAAAGCAAAGATAATTTTGATTTAATTATGAAAAAGGTATTAAAAGTCAACAAACCTTTACTTGGGTTAGGTTAGAGTTGATTTTTTGCTTTGCTTTTTAGTCCTGAGTTTGTATTGCTCAGAAGATCGGCTCAGATAACCTTTTACTGATATAATATGACTGGCAGTTTTCCATGTCTGAAAAGTCTCTGCAAATGTTCTGCTCACCAGGATATCATGTCTGGAAGTCAGGATGTGGCCCAACGATTTTGGACACAGAGGATGGGAAATGAGAATTGTAAAGAAAAAACCTGTTTCTCTGGCATCTTCCCTTCCCTATACAGGTTATGCTTAATTACCTAATCCAATAAAGTAATGGTTTTATGCTGTAAACTAATGTGTTAACCAATGAAATTATATAGGTATTAATATATAATTACTTATGCTAATGGTGTTCAAGGTTATAAAAAATGATGTCACAGAGAGGGTGGGGGACAAACTTGTGAGAAGCTGATGAATGCTGTACTGCTATTCTATGCTTGGTGCCCCAATCACTAAACTGCCTTTTCTGAGTGAGCATTGCAAGAGATCCCGAGGTGCCGTTTGTTGGAGGGGACGTTTGGCCTCCCAGTTACTAACCCTGATACAGTCACTTCAACTGCAACATCACTGTATGTGCAACACAATTGGTACATGGGGCAGATTTACCCAAATGAAAATATTTTCATCACTCTTTTTTGAGAAATTTATTTTTTTCTGAGAGTAAAATTTTTTTTCTCTCAGTACTAAACTACTATCAGGATAAATGGCAATTTTAAGCAAAACTGAATGGGGGCAAAAATCTAGCTTTAGTAATACATTTGCTCTCAGTGATTTAGGCTTTCATTTAATAGATTTTTATTTAACAATAAATATATAAACATTAAATAAACAATTGAATCAGTTGCCTGACACTTTCAAATAGAAAAATTCCACTTAAACAATATAACAAATTTTGAAATAAGAAATATTAAATCAACTACCAAAGAAAGAACTGCAATAACATAATAGCAGTTGTATTAGATGTATTTATATTCACTCTAACTGTAAGATATAAAGAAAATTAGATTAATAAATACAGTAGCTCTACCCTAAGATTTTTTATCAATTGTCTTTGTTTCCAAGCAAATTGTTTTTTGTGTTCATTTCTGGCCTGAGTAGTATTGTGTAACATTTGGGCAGAAATATACAGGCTAAAAGGCCCGCGCTTGAGGTGAGTATGGCAAATATCTCCACACACACAGTGTTTTTGCCTTTGGTGCTCAGATAGGCCGGGATCATTGTGATCCAAACACTGCAGAAGAGCAGCATGCTGAAAGTGATGTACTTGGCCTCATTAAAACTGTCCGGTAAGCTCCGAGCTAAAAATGCTAAAACAAAACTAACAGCTGCCAGAAGCCCCATATACCCAATAACTGAGTAAAAGCCAATAGCTGAGCCCTCATTGCACTGAATGATGATGGTTCCAGGGGAAGTGTGAATGTCCAGTTCCTGAAAGGGAGGAGAAATGGCCAACCAAGTCATGCAGATGATTATTTGAATGGATGAGCAGAACAAGACTACAGAATTGGACAGTTTGACTCCCAGCCATTTTCTCCATGAGCTCCCTGGCTTGGTGGCTTTGAAAGCAACACAAACCATGATAGTCTTGGCCAGGAGAGAAGAGACAGCTATGGAGAAGGTGATTCCAAAAGTGATGATGCGCAGCATGCAGGTTATATCCACAGGGCGACCGAGGAACAGAAACACACTGAGGAAGCTCAGCTTGATGGAGACAAGGAGGAGGAAGCTCAGGCTCCGGTTGTTGGCTCTCACTATGGGGGTTTCCCTGTGTGCAATAAAAACTCCCAGTATAAGCAGAGATGCAATAAAAAATAAAGCTGAGGTAGCTGAGAAAAATGCAGACAGTATATGGGTATATGATAAAAAATCTACAGTTTTTGGAATACACTCAGTCTTTTTTCTATTGGGCCATTCCATTTTGGGGCATTGGATGCAGTTTTCACTGTCTGTAAAGGTAATAAAAATAAAACAAGAGTCAAGAGTATAATATCATTGGAACGAGCTTATATAAATGGATGTTTTACTGTAATGTACTGTTTGGGCTCTCCTATTCAGGAGAGCTGTGCAGTGCTGAGTGGATCCTGGGTCGCGATTGTCCAGGGACCCCATAGGAAATGCCAGGCATGCTATTCCTATGTGCCTGACATTTCCTTCTCCCTCCCCACACTCATGGATCACAGGAAGAAGCTGCAGCTCTGGTTCCTTGGTCCCTCCTCCAGAATGATCTGTCTGCCTGCTTGTCCCCAGGTAGGTGTTAAAAATCTCACAAACACATACTTATACTTACACCCACACACACACATTTTGGGGGGGTTGCCAAGTGTACACACACACACACAATTTTGTGGATTTTTTGATGGCATTTTTTTTATTTTGCCTGAAAAAATGTTTTATTGCCATTGCAGATAGTGTATTCACTAACTGCACTGTGCAATACCTTTTGTATGTTGGAGCTTTTATTACATTTTCTGTGATTTTGGTGCATTTTTAGTTATGCATAGGTGTTGTTCACTTGATGTGTCTGTAAAACTAAATTGCCCAAGTCAAAATACTCAAACTGTGATTCTGACTGCAGATTTCACTAGACAAAAATTAAAAAAGTGGCAGGTTTGGTGCAATTTCCAGGTAGTTCATCAAAACTGCCAATTTTGGAAAAGCATTGCAACTCTGTAGTTTAGAGTTGAAAGACATAGGTGCCCATTTTGAATTCAGCCAAATGTGTACTTTCTAAAAATATATAGTTTTGGCGGGTTAATGTATTCTTTTTGTGTTTTTACCCCACAAAAATGCAGTAAATGTGTTGAATTTTCTAGAAATCTCTGGGGCAATTGGTATACACTAACTTCTTTTGGGGGTCTCTAAATGCCAAATACTTTAGTAATCCTATGCACAATGGGCATCAAACTGTTTAGTGGACCCTTGGCTTTCATATTTAGGATGTGTTGTCTTGGTACCTAATGCTATGTGGGAGATATGATGCTTGAAAATGGAAAATGAGGGGATTTTTTAGAATTTTTATAGAAACTGCTAAATTCAGGAAAGCATTGCTTTTTGGTACTTAAGAGTTTAAAGACATGGGTACCAATTTTGGATTCGGCAGAATGTGTAATTTTCAAAAATATATGGTTTCCTGGGGTAAACCTAATGTTCCAGGATCTTTGGCTTTGGAATGTAAAGTATGCCGTATTCTGCTGTAATGCTTGAAAATTTGGTAATTTTACTGCTGGGAGTTTTTGATCTACAGAAGTCAGAAATCTCCATAAACGTATACATATCAGGTATTGGCACGTTCAGGAGACATGAGGCTTTCCAAATCAGTTGAATTTTGTCCAAAAAATAAAATGTTTCTGGTATAAATCCCTATATCATGAAAAATATATATTTTTTTATTTCGAGCTCATAATCCTGTTCCATATGTGGAAATACACAAAAATTCAGGCTGATTTAGAAATCTTAGGTTCTCCTAAAAAGAATGATATATAGTTTGCCTACCTAAACTTAACCCCCCCCCACAGTAAATGCCCCTAAAATGAGAGAGCACAGAATGTTTAGAAAACGTCTGGCACTGAGGGGAACCGAAATGTCAAATTCTACTGGCACTTAAAGGTTAAACAGAGAAATCATTCTCTATTTATCAACACCTCCCTTAAGCCTACCTCTCCCATTATGGAAAAAAGGGAAAACTCACATTTTTACTCATTTGTTGGGTCACTCTACCACATATCCCCCCTCCACTGCTTCTGCTACTGCTTTCCTGCTCTAGGTACTTAGGGGCGTTTACTTCACAATTTTTAACTTTTCTCTGACCTTCTGATTTTAGTTATACACACTCTTGCTCCTTTAACAAAGTGGAACTGGGAATGAGACCTAAGCACATATTTGGAATCCCTACTGTACCACTTGGGATACCTGTTCTAGAGATACCTGTTCTAGGGGTACATTTTCTTCATCAGTGACCCCCAAAAAGTCTCCTTTCAAAAGCATTATTGGCACATTCACAATACTTTTCTGTTGGAACACAACTTTGAACCTGTGGAGAGAAAACATTAGACACCAAATTACCACAGAGTCAATAAACTCTTCTTTTGCCGTTACCACTCCCTTCGAACTTTCAGACATCACAGTTGTAGAGCATGTAAGTTGGTCACATATTTTAGCAACAGTCTTGTCACATTTCTTATTGTAGTTCTCTTTCCTTACTCCTTCCAGATGGACAGTCTGCATATGACAAACTGGACTTTCTACCTTAAAGTCACTCAGTTCTTTACCTTGAAGTATACTTACCACAGGGATCTTACCACCAAGGCTCTCTCACTGGTATGTACAGGACCCACCCCCAGATAATGTTGTTGGCACTTTTAAGGAAGAAGGACAGGCTAAGTCACTTGGGGGTGCCAAAATGTTAGGCACCCCCAAGTGACTTAAATCACCTATCTTTTACCCCGGGCTGGTTCCCCTGTTCGGAGAGAATAGCACCAGCCCGGGGTAGCTGGGATCGCTTCCCCCTTCCTGTTCGCTCATGCGCGCATGCGCAGTAGAGTGAAAAAGCCGAACTTAAACTATGAAGTCGACTTTTCACTCTACTGCACATGCGATTGTCCCAAACATTTGCCAGCAGTGGGAATAAGAAGGAGGAAGCGCTCGGTACAGATAACCCGGGCTGGTGCAATTTTCTCCTAACAGGAGGACCAGCCCGGGGTACAAGGTAAGCGATTAAAGTCACTTGGGGGTGCCTAACATTTTGGCACCCCCAAGTGACTTAGCCTTTCCTTGTCCTTTAAAGCTTGGGGTTCCAGTCCTGGCACAAACACAACACTTCATCAGAAGGTAAGGCTTTATAATGTAATCCTCCTGCCTCCTCAGGCCTAGGAGGAAAATTATTCTTTTCAATTTCATCTTCCAACTTAAATTTCTGATCCCTCGAAACTTTTCCTCAGTCTGACGGACTGTTAGTTGGGCCTGAAGCTGCTCCATAGCTTTGGCCTGTACCTGTAGGCACTGCTCCACATCCTGTCTCTGGGCTTTGCAATCACACAGCGGTGTCTCCAGCATTCCATGTGACTAACATTATCTAACAGTAACTCCAATGTTGCTCTTTCTGCAGTGTCTTTTTTCAGCTGTTCCTGCAGACTTTGTTCTCTTTCAGCCAATACGACCTTGGCATCAGTCAGCTCTGTACATTGCCTTTGCAAATTTACTGCATGTGTGCGCAGTGCTTCATTTGCCTGGGCTAACTCTGTTCACTTTTCCTCATATTTTTGTCAGGTCAGCAACCTCCTTCTGTAGCTCTGTCATAACGTTATTTTTCTGCTCTGACTCCAGGACATTTCTCTCAACCTCTAAAGCAAGACTCTCCTTTAGAGACTTAATTTATCTTTCCGTATCAAGAATCCTCATAGAGTGCATCTCTTTAAGTGTCCCTCCTTCGTGTTGGGACTGGTCACGCTGGCTTTCTTTCTCTTTAAAAGCCTTTGCCAGTTGAGCATACATCACTTTCAACTTTTCAATATATTTTACCTGTTCAGACTGATTACCCCTTTCAAACTTTTTTACCACAGCTTTAGTGGGCACTTTCACTCCAGCTGCCAACTTTACCTGTTTGCCTTGGGTACATTTGAGGCACCAAGCTCTTGAGATGCTACAGTACATTCACTCTTGATACCGGGCACACTTCCCACCAAGGATACACTCTCAATATTTGCCAATACCTATGCCAGTGAGAGTAGGGATGCCACAGTCTTGCTCCCCTCACCATCAGATTGCTGGATGTGGGACACCAGTTCAGGACACAGCACTTCTCCCAACATCACCTGGTTAGACTGAAAGTTATTAATGGGATGGACAAAACACAGGAGTATCCTTTCCACTGACTCCTTGTCCTGATGGTTTAACCTTTGTGATAATTCTGGCAAAGCTTTAGCAATCAAATGAAACTGAATTTCCAACATTTGGCAGCCATGGCTAAAGCATGCTCCACCACATCAAGGTTTCTTGCACACCCTTCCAGTAGTATGGGAACTGCATCAACTACTACTTCAGGAGAGAGAGGAAATACTTCCAAAATAACTTTATTATTAAATGTATTAATGACCTGGAGGGGGGCATAGAGAGTACTGTTTCTATTTTTGCTGATTACGCTAAATTGTGCAAAACTATAAGTTCCATGCAGGATGCTGCCGCTTTGCAGAGCGATTTGACAAAATTGGAAAACTGGGCAGCAAACTGGGAAATGAGGTATTCTTAAAGCAATATTGCACAATAAAACTTTTCAGGCTCCCCAGTGCCAGTGGTAGCATGGAAATGCAAAAGAATCCCCCAATGAGAATCCCAGCTGATGTGAGTAAATCCGGCTCCCTGTTCTCTGTTCCTGCAATTGGAGTTGGGAGCAATAAGCACAGTTTCCCAGCACTGAACAAGTCTGTCCCTTTATCCCCATGTCTGATTCCTGTGCCATATAATGACGGGAAAATGCCATCATTATCTCTATATGTAAGGTACCAGCAAGGGGCCTGACACAGTGCTGGGAATCAGCATTCTCATTGGTCACTTCTCTTGCACTTATAATGAAGTTATTTATCAGTAGAATTCTCATTGGTGAATTGGTTTCCATGTGTAAATATGTTTTTCATCAACTTCTATAGAGATCTAGGGGGTGCAGTGGAAAAGTTTTACGGTTGGGTTTAGTGTCCCTTTAGGAAATAAAATAAAATATCTAAAGGGTATGGTGAAAATTAAACAGTCACTGGCTATGAACATAAAATCAGTGATTAATAATGTATTAGACAAAAGTATGAAATAGGCAGCACACATTTGTTAGTCTGAATTATATTGCCTATTTGTAATTTTAGCTCAATGGTCTTTTACTCCTTGTATGTTTTTGGGTTACATCAGAAATGTAGGGACAACAGTTCACACAATGATTTTGGTTACTACTCTTGGTTACATGCAGTTCCAGTGCGGTTACATCTTTGTAAAACCATTGGTTGTACTTTACCTTTATATTGCTTACCAGTTGTATTGGAGATCTCTCCCTCAGGGCACCAGACACAATCATAGCAGCACATATATATCCCAGGCCTTGTTACCTTTCTGTAGCCGGGGACACAGCTCTCAGAGCACCAAGATATTGGCAACTAATAAAAATAAACATAAATTGCAAAAAGGTATGAACAGTATTGAGGCCAAATGATTTGTTGTAATAAATACAGATAAAAGATTGACTAATTTTGGAAGCCACAGCTTTAATTATTTGTAGTTAAATGCAAAAAGTTTGCCCAGGAGCAGTAACTCATAGTGACCCATAAGATATTTGCAAATGCTACCAGCTGATTGGCTATTGGGTAGGTGATTTGTAAGACAGCAAATTTTGCCTTTTATTACATAGCTGCTATATAACTATTGTAATCTAGGTTCCATTTAAGTTCTGGGTATGCTGAAAAGAATCAGAGATGACAGTTCTTGAGCTCAAGGTGTTTTGTTGAAGCTGATTAGTTCAACCTGACCCCTCTCCCATAAAGATTTATGAAAGAAAAACCATGAAAATAGTACAAAGCAAAAACTGTGAGAGTCAGTATGCTGTATGGGCCAGGGAGAGACATGGGGCAATGGACAGAAGTCTCACTGTCTGCTCTGCTTTATTTCCCCAAGGGCTACATAGGTTCTGGAAGGTTTAATGACTATTTTGATTGTATTTCCCGTACAGACGTGGTCACCAAAATTGGTTGTAGAGAAAGAAGAATGTGTATAGGTCAAAGAGAAAGTGTTGGAATAGTTATGAAATGGGAAGAGTAGGAATTGGAATAAGGTTAGAAAGGGTAGAGTAGGGAAAGAGAACTGAGCATGGAGCGGTAACCAGGTCCGGGAGAGATATCCCCTGCTGTTCTCTGAATTGAGAGAAACTTTGTAAGAAATAACATCTTGGTTTTACATGTAGACTTAGTAGAAAACCAGTTTTCCAGGCAGCTTACAATCCAAACAAAACCAGCCTCAAATTATACATATCAAAGGGGTGTTCTGTGAATGGCAGTTGGGCAGTATTTTGGCCACAGAAGAATGATCGTATTTTGGAAATATTTCTTAGGTGAAAGTGACATGATTTGATAAGTGACTGGATATGAGAAGTGAAGGACAGGGCAGAATTGAGGATAACCCCAAGGCACCGGGCCTGGGAAGATGGGGTGATGGTGGAATTGTTACCCTTTATAGATACTTCGGGAACAATGTGGGCATTGGATGGGGGAAAGAGAACCAATTCAGTCTTAGAAAAGTTTAATTTGAGGTAACGTTGGGACATCCAAGTGGAGATAGCAGACAGGCAGGAAGAGACACGAGTTAGAAGCTCTGGGGTTGAGATTAGGAGAGGAAAGATAGATCTGAGTATTATCAGCATAGAGGTGGTACTGAAAACCAAAAGAATTGATTAGTTAAAGAAAATATTAGGGGGCCCAGGGCAGAGCCTTGAGGAACCCTGACAGAAAGAGGCAAGGGAGAAGGTGATGCCTCATTGTAAGAGACACTGAAGGATTGATCTGAAAGATAGGGCAGTGTCATGAAGGCCAAGAGAACGGAGAGACTGGAGGAGAAGAGGGTGATCCAGAGTGTCAAAAGCAGCTGAGAGATCAAGAAGTATTAGTAGCGAGTAGTGTTTTTTTGGCTTTAGCCGATAAGAGATCATTAGTTAGTTGGGTTAGAGCAGTTTCTGTGGAGTGTTTTTGTCTAAAACCAGATTGTAGGGGATCCAACAGGTTATTGTCAGAGAGGAATAGCGTCAGTCGGTTGTAAACTAGGCGCTCGAGTAGTTTGGAGATGAATGGGAGCAGAGAGATAGGTCGGAGGTTAGTAGGATTGGAGGGATCAAGGGAGGGTTTTTTAAGAATAGGGGTTACAAGTGCATGTTTCAGTTGGGAGGGAAAGATTCCAGTAGAGAGCGAGAGATTGAATAGATGAGTTAAGGCTTTGATAAGACAAGGAGTTGGCGTAGAAGTTTGGTAGGAATGGGAGGGGAATGGTTATGGGGATTAGTTGTGCAATGTCACTTCGGATATATATATATAAAATTGTTTTTTCAATGTAGTATAATTATCTATTAGCAAGATTATTAGTATGGAATATTGTTATTTTGTTAAGTCGAATTGAACTATGCAAATTATTGCTGGTAAGTAGAAGAACTTCTGGAATTTGGATTCTGGATTGCCTGGAATTTCCTCTTGATTAAGTTGCGATAGCAACAAAACGATTGCCAAGTAGACGGCAGTGAATAGGAGGGGAGACCCCTCTCAAGACCCTGGTACTCACTCCGATACGGATGGCTTGACTCGAGGATCAATATGGAGCATAAATAATGCAGCGGCAACCATGTATGTAAGCTTATGGTAAATAAGATGCTGATGGTTACCATAAACCGCACCATGTATCACCCAGTATGAGACTGTTTCTCTCAGGTGTGAGCCCTTGCTTTCAGAGTGGAGGCCAGGGTGTTTTGTGAATATAACTCTCAATTAAATGGGTGCCAGTGGTTCTTGAAGTTGACAAGGAACGGTTTATTTACACATTGGAGTAAAAACAGGTGCAATATATGCATGTATTTAGTATCTCACTGGTCACTCATGACAATTGGTCACAATGTGACCTATAACAAGATTTGCCTGACTTGTCTGGGCCTACCTGTACCCAGGTTCCACTCAATATCCCCACCTGCCTGCTCAGGGGAAGAGCTTTCATAAAATGGTCTCCTGCCACATGGCTGCTCAGCCTTTTATACTTTAACACAGTGCCACCTTATGGCCAAACTGTGAACTGCAAAAGGTCATGCTATGACCCAGGAAAAGGGACTTACTTCCCAATATACAGAGGACCCTTTATAGCCATCCAAATAACTAGGGGACTGCCAGTCAGAAAATGGCACAATCAACAACAACAAGTATATAGTTGGGTGGCCACATGGAGACCTAAAAGTTTACTGGGGTTGTTCCTAACTGCTGTAAAGCTGCGAGTGTACAGGGGGTGGCAAGTTCGTTAATACCAAGGAACCTACACAACATACTGTACTTATATCCTGCAGAGTTGCTTTCATTCTCAATATATGCTGCACCAAAACTCTGCTAACTGATTTTCATGGCTGGTTATACACTGCACTTAGGAATTGCTCCATCAGGATCAGTGCAACTGCTACAACGTCTGATGAATAAGGTGTATAAAACTATATTGTGTGGATTAAACACACTAAGCTGTGTTGGATGTCGACCTACTATATCTATATGGAGTAAACTATCCATTAGGAATACATATACACTGGATTTCAGGTAAGAAATTTCTCTATAGGAGTCCATGGAAGGGGATTGGTAGTGAAATTTGAATAACATTAAGCAAAATTAAAAAAAAATCACAATTCAAACAATTTTCTATTATAGACAGGTTTTTATTTTTAAAAACATGAAGCTTTTTATTCTTTCCTCTGCTCTAGACTTTAAAAAGAGCTTTATAGAAGACTGTATGTTGAAAAAGCCTGGGAAACATTAAATCCTTTCACTTTAATGGTAGATATAATTGGGGGCATGTCAGTGGGTAGAACTCTATAGCAAAGTTGTGTAATGCCGCTCTGAATATGGCAGCTCTTTCTATAGCAAATCTTTCCCATCAGCCTTTGAATCCCCCATCCATCGTACCCCAGAATGGCACTGGGTAAAGTCACAAACTAATCCTGAATTCAATCCAGTAGATGAAGTAAGCCATCACACTCCTAGGTATGTAACCCTTATTTGACAGTCAAACCCAGGCTAGTATAGGTTTAGAGCATAGGGGAACATGCAACTCAATCCTTCAGGATGGGTCTGAAAGTGACCAGCAGAGCTAGAGTGTAGTGTAACTACAACTCACTGTAGCTGTGTGCAGTGCAACGTAACAAAAATGGGCACCAGAAAGTTCTTGCAGCTAAACAATAGAACTGGTTTATTGTCAGAGACAATCAATGTGCAGAGTTATTGCAATATACTCCCATACAGATATGATAGTAATACCCTGAGGACAGCAAAGAGAGGATACACACTGGTGTATCCAAACTCCTCGTGAGTCTGGGCAGGGTAAATGCACCTGGTTAGCTTGGTTCCCCTTTGGAAGCAGTCAGGATAAATACCTCAGTCCTCAGGTTGAATACTCTAGCCTTAAGAGTCCTACAGCCAACTGTGGATCAGGGTTTAGGTACTGCCTGTCTCCTATGTCTTAACCTTGGCCCTATGCTGAGGCAACAGTGCCTGTATGGAAGGTACTTCCAGCTACTTGCCTTGGTGGAGCCAAAACTGCTCTTGCTTCCTTCCCTCTGTATCTCCATTTCCTAGAAAGTGCTCCACAAGAGTAACTATCTAACTGGTCCTTGTTCATGGGGTCCCTGTCCCCAACTTCACTAGAGTAGGTGAAGACTCTAGGGTAAAGTTTGGCTTTACTGGGGCCCTGTTGATTCCAAGCTCAGTTGACCTTCACCTGAGACACAGAGGCAGCCAAAGAGAAAGACCCACCCCCTTGCTAAACACTATATGAGAGTGCAAGGGGTGTGGTCAACCCAAATATCCAATAAGGCATAACGCAAACGCTAACCTGATACATGTGTTTTTGCCCAGTAACAGCAGAACTGAGGAATTTGTAGGGTTTACAGCCATAGAAGCATATTAACCGTATGGGTCCCTACAGGTAACAATATAATCTTTCACATAACCACACAGGTTCACTACTTAGGAGTTATTTTTCACTTTTTGACAACTTACAACTAAATGCAGCTGCTCGACCCGAACCAATCATATCTCCAGTCTATATCCGTTGCTCCTCCATGCCATCCCCTTCAAAGGCTCCCAACTGCCTCTTAATTTAAATTCAAAATACTAACATATACAAGAACCTAAATAAAGAAATCTCTTCCTTCATCTTCATTCTGATCTCAGTGTTTAGATCAGCTAGAAGTAGGCAGTATTTGAATATGTGGTTGAGTTTGATGGATTTGTGTCATTTTTAATCTCAGCTTCTATTTTCCTACATATATAACTGTATCATGGAAATCCCATCAGGGTGTTGGTAGGTACGACTGGGTGTAAGATTAACCCTTAAGTTACACACAGTCACACACACTTGAATAAAACAACACCCTATAACTAAACATGAGGATAGGAAGCATTTGGCTTCTGACCTTGTTGTTTGGAGTTTTCCATCGTATTTTTTCTTGTGTTAATGTTAATCTTTGGGCCCAGGGTACATAATTTCCAACTGTGTTCCAAGTCCAAGTCTTATCAGAACCGAGTTGTGGATTCACAATCTGATATTCATAATTAAAATCTCCTTTTTCAGTAAAGGATAAGGCAGGGCTCCCATCACTTGTATAGGAAACATTTCTCAGATATTTATGTAACTAGAAAGTACAACATACAAAATGATTTCCAAGTAGTATTCTCTGAGTAAAGTAGGCAGTAAACTACAATAAACTGATAAAGGATTAGGGGCCTGAGCACCTATACCTCACTTACCCCACAGGTTGTTGCATTTCACTCCTACTCAGGCCCCCCCATCTCTAGTGAATTAGTTTTAGTTGCCATGTAATGTAATGTAATGTGTTTTTATAGTATATTGTATCTCCAGAGCCAGGGGCTGCCTTAAAATGCAAGAAATCCCCCAATGAGAATCCCAGCTGATGTGAGTAAATCCGGCTCCCTGTTCTCTGTTCCTGCAATTGGAGTTGGGAGCAATAAGCACAGTTTCCCAGCACTGAACAAGTCTGTCCCTTTATCCCCATGTCTGATTCCTGTGCCATATAATGACGGGAAAAATGCCATCATTATCTCTATATGTAAGGTACCGCAAGGTGGATTCTTTTGTATTTAGAATGACGTTTTTTATCAGTTGGTGAATTTTCTTGCATTTGTAATTATATTTTTTGAAACTTTTATAGCAAAACTAGGGGGCGCAGTGGGGCAGCATCATGGTTGGGTTTACAATCCCTACAAATTTTTCTTTATTGTCTCTGAAACATTGATCTACAGTAGCAACATTTGTCCCTGTGTGTATCAGCCCTCTTTTGTTCTTTTATTGGACTGTTTGCACCCAGGCACATGACCAAGCAAGTGTGTGCCCAATAGATATATATATATACATATGGGTGCAGAGAGGAGCACAAACCTAAAAATGTTGGTACCTGCCCGGGTGCTGGTCAAAATAAAGTAAATAAAGAGACAGAGTACCGCACACACTGGGACTTCATATACAGAAAAAAGTTTTATAACAAAAAATCCAACATTTCAAGCACAAACAGTGCTGTTCAAACTCTTCTTCATTTTCCAGTTCACCATCCAGAACTATCAATACACTCATATTTGTCTAAATCTATGTACATACAGATGTAACCAAGTTCCTTTACCAGTTGTGTTGTGTCTCTTCCAGATAACACAGGGGAAAAAATACCAAAATCCACCACCAGGTGGTTCATGGTCAAGAAGTTTTCTATTGTGTTTTTCTGGCAAGTCTTTACACTCTAGCACCATCTAGAGGCAGGATTTAACACTCAAAAAATGGTGTCTGGACATGGTGAGACAAAATGTGAACATTTGCTGGCTGCAAGAGGGGTGGTTCAAACAATCAGATCAGCTCATGGAGGGTATCGGAGGGTATATCAAGGGAAGATTCACTTGTTTGCTGACCTTGCCAAAGAAGTAGATGTTTACATGCATGGCCAACTTTAGTTACTCCTTTATACAATTGTTTGAGCCCATGTTATGATCCCTGTGCCCTAAATGCTCACCCACAATATTGCTTGAGATAAGTTCTGTATTATTAGTTATTACCAGATCCAAAAGAGTGTCTGTCCCAAGTTCTTGAACTGCCTGAAATACATTGTTGTCATCTAGCATATTAACAAACTAGGACTTGCAGAACTGGAAGGTGAACCACTGATTTCATCTTTGCAAGCTATCAGAGAAGAGACCTATGGAGAAAGTTCTGCAATCAGTAGCTTGTACTTAAAGTTAACTACACATTTTCCTCTCTTCTCCAGAAGAGATCCATGATGCAAGGATAACTAACTACTAGTAATACAAAAAATCTGGCTTACCTGGTAGTTATACATGTGTTTGTACTGGGAAGTTTGCTTGGGAAGGGAGTTCTGCATATGAGTCAGTGCAACAGACATTATTTCCACTGCATTCATCAGACTGGCAGAGTGATAAGGGACTAGATAAGCAGGAAGATCTGTAAGTTTTTCATTTCCAGAACAATTATAGAGAAAACGAAACATAAATCTATGATATGCATTTTTAGATTTATCTTTTGACAAACAGTGAAATCTCCACAACCACATATTTTCGAGCAACTTGTCTTCTGGGTAGTTTGAGGGTTTGTACCTGTCTGAGAACTCTTTGAATCTGGGGACAAATTGATCATTTCTTCTTTTCTGCATGAACAGCAAACTCCCATGAAATAATTCCAAAACATAACTATTCAAAACATCTACATGATTTAACCATTTAGATAAAAAGATAAATGTCTTCCCCCTGCAGTAGTAAAATTCAGTACTAAATGCTTTCAAATTGCTTATACCCACATCCCCACAAATAATAATGACACTGGCTGAATATAATGCAATAATTTTCTTTTGAAATTCATCGATTGAAAGTTTTTCCCGGACACTTATTGTGAATGCAACACAGATGCCTTCTCTAGAGAGAGATTTTATCAGTAGTTGATGATCTTTGTACCCGCTGTAATCATCAGATCTAAGAATCCCAATCCAGTTCCAGCCAAAATATTTCAGTAGTTTGCACAAAGCAATATATTCCTCCTCGTCACTCTGTACTGTCCGATAAAAGTATGGGAACGTGACTCTGTCACTGAGGGAAGGGTCTGTAGCTCCGTAACTGATCTGTAAATAAGGAAAGAAAGTGACAGTCTCTCTTCCCAATTCTGGTGTCTCTTCCTACATCCAAGACAATTCACTTCCTCAGAAAATAACACCGGAATTTCTTTTATTACCTGGAATTGATGAAACTTTTTTAAGTTCACACACCTTCTACCATCTCATAAACAAAGAAAAGCTCCTTCCTGTTTCCAGTTATAATTAAAATTGACAATTATCCAACTGGTTTGATGGAATAAATGAGAAAACAGCATAAGCCACAAGTTGCCAACAAGCAGATGCTTTGGCTATTGCTAAACTACATAATATCCACAGTGAACTTGAATATCAAGAGAACCCTAGTTATGTAACTAAGTGGGAAAACAAGTCTTCTATGAAATTTCACCTGCTTAATGCTAAAAAAATTTATTGTCTAATAAATGTACTAATGTAAACAATATCCAGAATTACAAGCTGGTTTGGTGCCCCACACTTTCTATACTACAAATGACTGAGTGGCTCTTAAAAAAAGCAGAACTGAGTTTTGGGCTGATTTATTGAAAATTTCTGCAAAACTCCCACTAGTCCCGCCCATCTGTTCCACTTCCTGTTGCCTCCTTTCCCAGGCTTTGCAGGTATGCCGGCAGCACTCAGCACTGTAGGACAGAACCCAATCAGCAGCTAGACTGACCTGATACTTTACATAACTAGTGATGAGTGAATCTGTCCTGTTTTGCTGAAAAATTTGCAAAACTATGAGAAAATTTGTGAAACGGAGAAAAATTTGTGAAATGCGAAAAATTATGTGCTTCAAAAATTGTAACAAATTTTTTTTAACACACTTCATTTTTGACATACACAACTTGTTTTTGTTGAGCGGCAAATTTTTGCCCCTATTTCACAAAAAATTTGCGGAAATTCACCACAAATTCATGCCTGGTGAAAAAGTTTGCTCATCACTATACACAAGTACAGGGCTATGATTGGCTATCCCCCTCCAACTGTGATTCTGGCAGGGACCATTGGAACACTCCCACCCCTCATTTGTAACACAGAGACAGTAGCAGATATAGGGAGCTTCAATAAAGGGGCCATTTTTAAAGAGAATATTAGTTTTTAGCCCAAAGTGAAACCAGCACCATTTATTATGATTGCCTACATTTCTTTATTGTGCATTGTACATTTTATTGTATCAATCTTTATAAAACTATAAAGAAAAAATACATTTTTAACATATATAACATCACTATATCGTGAACTGTATGTTGGGAGACCTATTCAAATACATTTTTTTTTTAAAAATCAGTCTCCAGTCCACGAGATGAATGTGCTTAAATAATTGAAATTCTGTTGAACATTTCTTAGGAGAGAAGGATAGTAAGTACCATTTTATAAATACCACCACTTTTTATGCTGTAAATTTTCACTCTGGTAAATAACAACCACATTAAATTATGCCTCTTGATGAATACACTGGATTTTACATAGTGATTCCTAGAGTTCCGGCATTGTGTTGTGTATTTATATACTAGCTCTATTCACATCATGATAAATAGGTCCCTGTAAACCTAGTGGTACAAATCTTCTATATAACCTTCAGTATACAGTGAGGAACATAAGTATTTGAACACCCTGAGATTTTGCAAGTTCTCCCACTTTGAAATCATGGAGGGGTCTGAAATTCACATTGTAGGTGCTTTCCCACTGTGACATATGGGGGTGATAACATCATGCTTTGGGGGTGCTTTTCTGCAAAGAGGACAGGATGACTGCACTGTATTAAGAAGAGGATGAATGGGACCATGTATTGTGAGATTTTGAGCAACAACCTCCTTCCCACTGTCTCTCACAGTGGGAATGCACCTACAATGTGAATTTCTGACCCCTCCATGATTTCTAAGTGGGAGAACTTGCAAAATAGCAGGGTGTTCAAATACTTATGTTCCTCACTGTAAGCGAGCCGTAAGTTACAAAAAAGATTATTATGTTCCTTTACCACATTTCCTCCCTCTTTGGCAAATTCATTAGGGACACAATTAAAGCCAAAACTGACTCAAGCTTTATGTTCTCTGATTGAAATACACTTCTAGAACCTTCTTCTAATACTTAGAGGCCACATTAAGATACAAAATAAGAAGTTTTAGCCACTAAAGCTAGGATTCTTACCTGGGAATAGCCCAGCACACCCAGAATAGATGCCATATATATAGTTGGTTGAGACTCTAAATCCCCAATAAAGCCAACAATGTTTCTCATTGCTACACAGGAATAATTAGGAACTGGTTCCCTGGTACCAGATAAAATCTTGAATACATTCATCAGAGCCCTTTCTGAGGCTCCACAGGAATCATGTATATGGTATCCCAGGGTCACATTGGGTAACCTTGATGGATTATCATTAAGTTCCTTGACAAGGAAGAGAAACTCCACCAGATAACGGTACTTCTGGGGACTTGGTCTGGGGAAAGAAATCATAAAAATCTTCTCTAGCTGCTTGTATCTAAAGCTCAATTATATTTCTTCAATCTAAAAGTGATATAAAAGTTTCAAACAAGCAATTATAGACCTTCCTCTTTAACATGAACATTTTTGAAACCTAGAAAACAAAGGCAGTGCACAGGAGTGCCATATCTAGAGAAGTTACCCAGACTGAGAGCCCTGTGAGCAGGTACCAAAGGCACAACCTGCTCAGACAGGATAAATGGGTCACATAGTAAAAGGAATCATTTGTCAGCCCCGGATGAAAAGATGAAATCCTGTTGGAAGATTGACAAATTACAGTACAAGTTACCCAAAACTTATTTCCATTTATCCACAAGATGGAAACTGACAAGGCTAGTAGAGGCAGAGGATAGGACGTCCCTTTACTAACAGCAAATCCCTTTAAGTAAAGTTAATACTATGAGACTCCAAGTGACTAAGTATCAAGACACTATAGCTAGAGGCAATCTAATGGGAGGGACACACAGAAATGTAAATATAAAGGAAGCAGATTCCATAACTGTTGGGGGTGCAAGCAGGGTACTGACTTATAGGAGGAAACAAGCGTCACTGCAATTCCAGGCATGCCAATGGACCTGAATTAGAACAACCTCTAAAACTTCCAGAGAGACCTAATGTCTGTGTGGACACTGTCTGTATCAGACACCATGCCATATGAATGTCCTTAGCATGACAAATACAGATCTACATTGTGAAACCAATCAGTGAAATATATCAACTGAGGCTCTACCCTCTTGAACAGAGAAAAGACTCAGCAGACCTAAAGTTGAAGTTCAACATCAGGTCTTCAGAACACAATCAAGATAAAATGACCTCTATATAAAACATTGTATCAGAGCACTAAGTTTATTAGTAGTAATAACCTTGTAAAGAAAGGCTTCCCCTTCTGGCAAACCCCAGAGTCCCCAGCAATGGATAATGAAATACACTGCACCATTAGATTGGAATAAGAAGCCCAATGTAATGTAATGTAATAAAAAGTCATTATGTGCCAAGCACGTAGGAGCTACGTTTTCTTTATCTTGCGCTCATTCTCTGCACTCAACGCTTAATCCTAGTGCAGAGAATGAGCACAAAATTAAGAACCCCCTAGACAATGAGCAGATGCCCCACGAATGGCCCCTGGGGGGCGATTGCCAGGGGCCCCAGAGGGAAAGCAAGGTATGGCATTTCTACGTGCCTGATATTTCCTGCTCCCCCCTCCCTCTGCACACTCACTGATTGGAAGGAAGACACTGCGGCTCCAGTTCCTGGGTCCCTCCTTCAACCTCCAGAGATTCTGTGTGACTGCTTGTCCAAGGTAGGTGTTAAAAATCACACAAACTACAGTAATACACACTTATACTTACACACACATACATTTTGGGGGGTTGGGGGTTCCACACATTCACAGCACTTCGATCACTCACACTTATTTGCACAAACATGCACATAACATGCATTTTGCCAAGTGTACACTTATACTCACACACATGCAATTTTGTGGATTTTTTTATTGCATCGTTTTTTTCTTGCCTGAAAATTTTTTTTTATTGTCATTGTGGATAGCGTATTCGCTAACCACACTGCACAATACCTTTAGTTTATTATTTTTGTGTTTTTATTACATTTTCTGTGATTTTGGTGCGTTTTTAGTAATTTTATTGCATTTTCAGTTATGCATAGTTGTTGTTCATTTGACTTTGTCTGTAAAACTAATTTGCCCAAGCCAGAATACTCAAACTGTGATTCTGACTGCACTAGGAAAATAAAAAAAACATTAATTTTAGTGAATTTTTTTTGGATCTTACCAATTTTATTGCATTTCACATTATTCTTTGTTACTTGTCTTTGCACATGGACATGTTTGGCTTCCTCTGTACAACACATAGTTTGGTAAATCTATGCATATTGGGCATCAAACTGTTAAGTAGACCCCTGGCATTCATGTTTAGAGTGTTTTATGTTGGATCATTACAAAATGTGGGGTACATTATGGGGCAAAATGCAAGCTTTGTGACGATTTTCAGCATAGCTTTATAGTTTGGTAGTTTGCAGTAGAAAGATGTATTTACCCATTTTTGTTTTGTCAGAATGTGTACTTTCGGAAAATGTATGGTTTTCAAAGGTCTCCATACTGTTAGGGGTCTTATGGCACATAATACACATACCGGGTGCAAAAATTGCACGAGCCAGAGTGTCATATGTGAAAATTCTATTTGGGTGCCCCTGGAAGCTACATAGTTTGGTAAATATTGGGCATCAAACTGTTCAGTAGACCTTAGGTGTTCCTATTTGGGGTGATTTGCCTTTGTATGTGAGAAATTGTGTGAGATAAATGCGGCAAATTGCAACATTTTTAGGAGATTTGCTAAAATGTCATAGAAACCACTCATTTTAGGAAAGTTTTGCAGATTGGTACTTTGGTGTAGAAAAGACTCTGTACCCATGTTGGATTTGTCAGAATGCGTACTTTCCAAAAATATATGGTTTTCAGGGGTCACCCTACATTTCTGCAGTTTCTACCCCTCATAAAACTGCCATGTGTTTATAAATTAGGTAAAGATAAGCCATGAAATTTGTGTGCTTTGATAAACCTATGTACAGTGGCATCAAACTGTTCAGTAGACCTCAGGGGTTCATATGTAGGGGCTTTTATCTTGGTACCTAATGACCTGTAGAAAATAAGATGCTGCATATTGGAAGTTTTGAGTTGATTTTTGGAAATGTCATAAAAATTGGCAAACTTAGGAAACCTTTGTGCCTTGGTACTTTGGAGTAGAAAGACATGTGTACCCATTTTAGATTTTAGGGAATGTGTAATTTCCAAAAATATATGACCTTCTGGGATGAGTGTTCTTTTTACTAGCTTTATTCAACATAAAATGGTGTAAGTATGTTGATTTTGCAGACGCTGAAATGACAGAAATGGTCATTGGGGCTAAGTTCATATTGGGGCCCCTATTTTCCACATAATTAGGTAAACCTATACATATTGGCCATCAAACTGTTCAGTGGACCCCTGGTGTTCAAATTCAGGCTGTTTTATCTTGGTACCTAATGATATGTGGGAGATAAGATGCTGCAAACTGGAAGCTTTGAGGGGATTTTTGGAAATGTAATCAAAATTGCCAAATTTAGGAAAGCTTTGCGGCTTGGTACTTTGGAGTAGAAAGACACGGGTACCCATTTTGAATTCAGGGTAATGTGTACTTTCTAAAAATATATGGCTTTCTGGGGTGAGCATACTTTTTGTTGCTTTATCCTACATAAAATGATGTAAATGTGTTGATTTTGCAGAAGCTGAAATGATAGATTATATGGGGGTATGTTCACATTGGGGCCCCTACATGCCACATACTTAGCTAAACCTATACATATTGGGCATCAAACTGTTCCGTGGACCCCTGGCATTCATATTTAGGGTGTTTTATCTGGTTTCTTTATGACCTGAAGGAGATAAGATACTATAGACTGGAAGCTTTAAAGCGATTTTTCAAAAAAAAATTCACTTATTTTGATAAAAACCAATAAGTTTAGGAAAGCATTGCAACTTGGCAGTTTGGAGTAGACAGACAGTTCTATCTATTCTGGATTCCCCAGAATCTGTTCTTTCTAAAAATGTATAATTATCTGGGATAAACCTTCTGTTTGTGGAATTTATGACCTTAAAATCTAAAGTATGCAGCTTTCTGGAGCAGTTCCTTGGAAATTTGGTAGTGTACTGCTGGGAGTTTTTGACCTATACAAGTGAGAAATCTCAATAAAACTATATATATTTGGTATTGGCACATTTAGGAGACATGGGACTTTACAAATCAGTTGTATTTTCATGCATAAAATAATTTTTGTTTCAGGTGTTTTTGTTTATATCATGGAAAATCGTTTTTTTTTCAATTTTTTAGACATTTAGAAGCCCATATCTTGTTACAGAATTGGAACTACACAAAAATTCTACCATATTTTGAAAGCTTTTGAAAGGACAGAGCCTTGAGGAACCCCCAACAGAAAGAGGCGGGGAGAAGATGATTCCCCATTGTAGGAGACACTGAAGGATCGATCTGAGAGATAAGAAGAAAACCAGGATAAGGCAGTGTCATGAAGGCCAAGAGAGCAGAGAGACTGGAGGAGAAGAGGGTGATCCACAGTGTCAAAAGCAGCTGAGAGATCAAGACGTATTAGTAGCGAGTAGTGGTTTTTGGCTTTAGCTGATAAGAGGTCATTTTTTTTAAATCGGGTTAGAGCAGTTTTCGTTGAGTGCTGTTGTCTAAAACCAAATTGTTGGGGATCTAGGAGGTTATTGTCAGAGAGAAATAGCGTCAGTCAATTTTAAACAAGGTGCTCTAGCATGCTTAGCATTCCACCTTAGTGACTGCTAGGTTTTACGCTGCAGCCAGCAAAGCCAATAGCAGATATTGGTACAGAATCAGCCTGCCAGCCAAGTGACCTACATACCATTAAATAATCCCAATAGGGCTGTTCTGCCCCCAATAAGGGGTAATTATATCTTAGTTGGGATCAAGTACAGGTACTGTTTTATTATTACAGAGAAAAGGGAATCATTTAACCATTAAATAAACCCAATAGGGCTGTTCTGCCCCCAATAAGGGGTAATTATATCTTAGTTGGGATCAAGTACAGGTACTGTTTTATTATTACAGAGAAAAGGGAATCATTTAACCATTAAATAAACCCAATAGGGCTGTTCTGCCCCCATGAAGGGGTAATTTTATCTTAGTTGGGATCAAGTACAGGTACTGTTTTATTATTACAGAGAAAAGGGAATCATTTAACCATTAAATAAACCCAATAGGGCTGTTCTGCCCCCAATAAGGGGTAATTATATCTTAGTTGGGATCAAGTACAGGTACTGTTTTATTATTACAGAGAAAAGGGAATCATTTAACCATTAAATAAACCCAATAGGGCTGTTCTGCCCCCATGAAGGGGTAATTTTATCTTAGTTGGGATCAAGTACAGGTACTGTTTTATTATTACAGAGAAAAGGGAATCATTTAACCATGAAAAAAACCCAATAGGGCTGTTCTGCCCCAATAAGGGGTAATTATATCTTAGTTGGGATCAAGTACAGGTACTGTTTTATTATTACAGAGAAAAGGGAATCATTTAACCATGAAATAAACCCAATAGGGCTGTTCTGCCCCAATAAGGGGTAATTATATCTTAGTTGGGATCAAGTACAGGTACTGTTTTATTATTACAGAGAAAAGGGAATCATTTAACCATTAAATAAACCCAATAGGGCTGTTCTGCCCCCAATAAGGGGTAATTATATCTTAGTTGGGATCAAGTACAGGTACTGTTTTATTATTACAGAGAAAAAGGAAATCAGTTTTAAAATTCTGAATTATTTGATTAAAATGGAGTCTATGGAAGATGTGCTTTCTGTAATTCAGAGCTTTCTGGATAATGGGTTTTTGGATAAGGGATCCCATACCTGTACTGCTAATGGTTCAAATAAGCAAATAACTTAGCTAGAGCTCAGCACCAACACAGATCAGAATAGGAACACATACTCTGCTGCTTCTTATGCCAGGTCACAATCAGGTCCCTGATAGGTCACCATATTGCAGGACATCAGGTTCACATACATCACTGCCACCAGATGCCTTTTGAGCAGGTTGGGAGGGCACACAGATAGGGGGACAAGCACTTGCCACCAAATGCCCTGACAGCAATACAGGAAGGCAACTGAAACACATGTAGACATTGCTACCAAGGCTACCAACATTGCACAACAGTGCCCTACCTGATCCAAGAGCTAAAACCCAGAAGACTCCAAGATATGAAGTAATGTGCTAGGGAACAAAAAGGTCCTACGGGCCAAAAACCTATGTCTCTGACACATTATGGGCAGGCCTAATGCTTTCCCAAGGTTAAAAAGAAAAATTTGCTTCCAATGGGAACAAAGGCAGAAGGAATAGAAGGAGGGTTGGTTGCTTAAAGGGGAGGGTCCTTCTAATGGGAGCAGGTGGGATGGGCCACCCCAGTGAGTACTGACATGGAGTTCATCAAGGGAAAGGGGTATTTATAACCACAAGTGCAGTTGTGCTTGGCTGCAGTCAGTTGCATGAAAGATACTTGAGTTCCAATTCTTGCACAGCTGCACCTGTCCATGGAGGTGACCCTGAACCTTTCACTGACTGTTTAGGGAAAATGCATTTGGGATAAATATTAATATATTTAAGCATTAAAAATTATATCCCAGAACAGAACGATCTGAATGGCAAGGTGCTTTATCTTTAGCGCAAGGGCTCTGGCTGCCTATACAGGGCAGATCCATTAGGTACCCAAGTACGGATATTTTCCAGATTTGGGAGTTGAATGGGGGGTACAAAGTTGGGGAGTAGCATTTTGCCCAGCCCAGAAGGGTAACAGTAGAACCTACCCTGCTGTAAGTTATATCTTTCCTATCTCTTAGGGTAAAATAAAACTTACTCATCACAGAGGAAAATCCTTTTCTTGTGTTCTGGTCCAAGAGACTGACTAACGGTCATCACTCCTCCAATCATAATATCTCCTTCCTTAATATATTCATATTCCTCATCTGTTTTAATGATCTCCAGATGGCAGGCAGGGTTGGCAGTCAGTGCCCCAGATCTGCAGGGTCCCACACACAGCATTATCAGATAGATCAGTTCTATTAGGGAGTTGCATACAGCCATGATTCCCTGGGAAACACAATGTTCCCCAATACAAGGGCATGTGGGGGTGCATGTGTAGAACAGAGTAAGGGGCCCGGCTCATCCAACCCTCATTTTATAGAGAGCAGAGAGAGGATTTGCCCCAGTAACAGTCAGTGGCACAGAGAGACACAGGGGCCCCAGGATTGGGCTGTGTGTGTAGAACAGAGTAAGGGGCCCGGCTCATCCAACCCTCATTTTATAGAGAGCAGAGAGAGGATTTGCCCCAGTAACAGTCAGTGGCACAGAGAGACACAGGGGCCCCAGGGTTGGGCTGTGTGTGTAGAACAGAGTAAGGGGCCCGGCTCATCCAACCCTCATTTTATAGAGAGCAGAGAGAGGATTTGCCCCAGTAACAGTCAGTGGCACAGAGAGACACAGGGGCCCCAGGGTTGGGCTGTGTGTGTAGAACAGAGTAAGGGGCCTGGCTCATCCAACCCTCATTTTATAGAGAGCAGAGAGAGGATTTGCTCAGTAGAATGAATATAGACACAGCCACCGGGGGAGCCCTACTCTATTCTGGGAATGGTACATTTATTGTTATATCTTTGCTTTGAAGATAAACTGCCAGAAATTTCTGTGTATCGCAAGTCCCTTAGGAACCTGCAAACTTATGTGTTATCTTTTACTTTAACTCTTTCCATTGAACTGACATTTTTACCTTCAAAATCAAAATTTAGGAAAGTAATAGGAATAAAAATACATTTACCCTCTTATGTAATAAAAAGCAGCCCAGGACCAGTAACCCATAGCAGCCAATAAGATGTTTGCTTTTAAACAGGTGACATTAACATTTTACCAGTAAACTGATTGCTATGGGTTATTATATTAGTTTCAAAAACCAACCTACTATTCCTCGACTTCAGCTGATTCTTCTGCTTCTTAATCATCTTCCTTTTCTTATTCTTAGCGCCCCCCATTTTCTAAACGCTACTCCTCCTACATTTTTGACTGGAAGGTTGATGGGAAGTACAAAACTGCAAGCAGTTGGCACATCCCAGGCAATGCATTGGGCCTTCCCAAGAGCGGTTAAAGATCCTCTGCCACAAGATCCTGAATTGCTGCCTGGTTCAGCCGGTACATCCTCCGCACATCATTATCAGACATCTCCTCAAGAAGATATTCACGTCTTCTGAAAATGCGGGGCTGTCTGATCCTAGCAGGGACCTGCACTTGTAGATGCACATCCTGAACAAGAGGTTTAGGCTCTGTTGGTCCCCTTTCCCCCTCCTGCTGGGCCCTCCTCAGGAGGAGGATAGCAGAGGGGGAATAATAGCCACTGGGAAAGAGACTGGGGCTGTGGGATAGCAGGTATAGTAGGGAGGGATGGGGCCTATAGTAGCAGTGAGGGGATAATAGCCTCTGGGAAGGGACTGGGGCTGTGGGATAGCAGGTATAGTAGGGAGAGATGGTGCCTATAGTAGCAGCGGGGGATAATAGCCTCTGGGAAGGGACTGGGGCTGTGGGATAGCAGGTATAGTAGGGAGAGATGGTGTCTATAGTAGCAGTGGGGTAATAGCCTCTGGGAAGGGACTGGGGCTGTGGGATAGCAGGTATAGTAGGGAGAGATGGTGCCTATAGTAGCAGTGGGGGGATAATAGCCTCTGGGAAGGGACTGGGGCTGTGGGATAGCAGGTATAGCAGGGAGAGATGGTGCCTATAGTAGCAGTGGGGGGATAATAGCCTCTGGGAAGGGACTGGGGCTGTGGGATAGCAGGTATAGTAGGGAGAGATGGTGCCTATAGTAGCAGTGGGGGGATAATAGCCTCTGAGAAGGGACTGGGGCTGTGGGATAGCAGGTATAGTAGGGAGAGATGGTGCCTATAGTAGCAGTGGGGGGATAATAGCCTCTGGGAAGGGACTGGGGCTGTGGGATAGCAGGTATAGTAGGGAGAGATGGTGCCTATAGTAGCAGTGGGGGGATAATAGCCTCTGGGAAGGGACTGGGACTGTGGGATAGCAGGTATAGTAGGGAGAGATGGTGCCTATAGTAGCAGTGGGGGGTAATAGCCTCTGGGAAGGGACTGGGGCTGTGGGATAGCAGGTATAGTAGGGAGAGATGGTGCCTATAGTAGCAGTGGGGGGATAATAGCCTCTGGGAAGGGAATTTTTTATTAGTAAAAACTTAACAAATACAATAAGCAATCAAGCCATAATACAGATCAAAAAATAACAATTTACAGGTAACCCACCATCAATTAAAGAACAGATAGTCCATCATTCTGTTTCATACCAGCATGAAATCCATCTCAAAGTCCTCCCTTTGTCCATTGGGATGTCCCCCAACCCCAGCACCAAACAACCACACCCACCCTGGCCTTTAAGTCCTTCAATAGGCCACTCATGATACATTCCCACCCCCAAAACAGTCCCATAAACACATATTGTAGCCTCTTTGCTTAAAACAAAAGAAAATGCATTTGGCTTGATTGGAGTGATTTTGTTTTTTCCAACAAGAATAAAGAAGCAAAGTCTCTGCTGTTGATGTTGGTGGGTTCCCCTGCATAACCCCTTATTATGAACTCTAACTTCAGAGTTTTCTATGAACAAAAAGAAATTCATATTAGACTCAAACCACATGACCATTAGAAGGGCCAAGCATGCATAACACAGGGAGGCAGTCACAGTCTTACACCTCTCCATTGTGATGAATTCTGAGCGTTGGCTCTCACTTCCTTTTCCTTCAGGAAACTTAAATCACTAATTACAGATTTCACTATTTGGCTGATTGAAACTTCCCTCTGGTCTAGGGACTGCCCACAGCGGTAGTGCCACAAGTGATACCTCATTACAGATATTAACATGTACATCGTACATTGGTTCAGGGGATGTTGTGTTGGTAGAACCCCATAAGCAGCAGCAGTGTAGGACAAGTGGCCAATGCATGGCACATTCAGGGTTTGCGCTAGTTTCTGACACACAACCTTAGTCACAGGGCAATTTACCAAAAAGTGCTCCTGGGTCTCCTCTGTGGGACACCCCCACGGACACTCCCTGCTGTCGAGGTTCAGGTACCGGAGATTTCCCCGGACAAAAAGTCTTCCCTGAAGGGCAAGCCAGCTGATGTCAAAGTACTTGGGGGTAATTCTACTGTTATTGAGCCACCGAAGGCTCTGGGACAGAATGTCACCTGTACAATCCTTTAAAGCTAAAGGAGCAGCAAAATAGTTCTCAAGGACCCTCCAATAAATTTGCCTTCTAGGCGTGGATCTGAGCTCTTCCAGACTAATGTCCCACTTTCTCAGCAATTTCAGCCCTAACTCAAGATGTGGTGGGAGAAAACCACGCACTCGGACTTCCTTCACGCTACCGCCTCGTACCCAGTCTCCCACCAAAGGCAATGCCCAACGTCTGACACAACCTTCCCACAGGGAATCGGTTCTTTGGCCCAGGTTCCCAAAATTAAATTTCAGGAAAATGGAGCCAAAGAAAGCCACTGGACACAGCATGTCCAACCCTCCCGCCTTCCTCTGTAGGTAAGTGATACCCCTTTTGACGGGATTCAGCCTGTTCCCCCAGATTAACTGGAAGAACAGACTGTGGATCCGAGCATAGAGAGCTTCAGGCAGCGGATACACATAGGAAACAAACAAAAAGATAGGAACCAGGTAAGTCTTCACGAGCTTCACCCTTTCCCTATAGGACAGCCTCCAATGCTTCCATCGCTGTACCTTTGCATTTCCAGCATCCAGTTTCTCCTCCCAGTTTTGCCTGACAAGATCTCCCCTCCCAAATTTGATCCCCAGGATTCTAACTTGGTTTGGGGCAGTTGGGAAATCCTGAAGCGGAAAATCAGGTTCCTTGTCCAATGACCAAAAAGCTTCCGACTTATCCATGTTGACGAGAGACCCAGAGGCCTCTGAGTAGCTTCTGATTTCCTCACTCAGTTTCCTCACATCCCCTGGATGTGAGATCATCACAGTGACATCATCTGCATAGGCAACTGACCTGAGGCGCTGGCCGCGAGCCACAGGAAGACCCTTCAAGCCACTCATCTGCAATCTCCTCAGAAAGGGATCAATCGCAAACACGTACAGAAGAGGGCTCAAAAGGCACCCCTGCCTCACTCCGGCCCCAACCTCAAAGTTTTTGCCACGCCATCCATTGATTAGTGGGAAGCTTACAGCCCCTTGGTACAAAACAGAAAGCCACCTAATAAATTGTCCCGGGATGCCATACTTTGCTAAAGTTGCCCACAGGTATTGATGATCCACTCGATCAAAGGCCTTAGCCTGGTCCAGAGATAGAAAGTAGCACCCGATGTTCTGAGCTTTGCATAATTCCTGGGCCTCTCTAATAGTAAGGACTGCCCCAAAAATGCTCCGCCCTTTCACCGTGCAGAATTGGACAGATGACAATAAAGTGCCTGAAAATAAAAGCAACCTAGTAAAAAGTATCCGTGTGAGAAGCTTCCTATCAGTGTTGAGAAGGGCAATCGGCCTCCAGTTCTCAACCCGCTTCGGATCCTTACCTTTAGATAACAAGATCAAAGAGGATTCTCTCATAGAGGGGGGTAAGATACCCCCTTCCAGGCTGTCTCTAAAGACCTCCACGAGAATTGGAGCCAGCTGATCTTTAAACTTCTTATAAAATTCGGCTGTTAAGCCATCTGGACCTGGAGACTTCTTTTTAGCTAAGCTATCAATAGCAGCTTTGACTTCATCCTCCTTGATCTCTGCCACTAAAGGCCCAAAATCCAATTGAGTCACATCAGGCCCTGGGGTTGCCTCCAGGAAAGTTGAAATCTTTTCCTCATCCAAAGCCTTAGCCTTAAAGAGAGCAGCATAGTAGTCCTTCACAATCCCAAGGATTCCCTCCCTCGAGACCTGCAACCCTTGGGATCGGTCAGGCCAGAAATCAACTTCCGCCCAACATTCTCCTTGCAGCTAAGAAAGGGATCCGGAGAGTGAAAACTCCCAAAATCCCTCTCCTGCAAGAGAGATTTGTAGCGGCTATACTGGCATTCTCTTATCTGGGCCTTCAGCTGGGCAATCTTTGACCCCTCCTCCCCCTCCGAAATGCAAGACTCCAGCTTACTTACGAGAGATAGGTACCTTTTATACTTGTTTCCCTCCCTGCGTACAGATAGTCTCTGGAAGAAAGTCCTAAAGGAGCATTTGGCATCCTCCCACCAAAGTGACACTGAGTCATAAAAATCAACTCTTCCAAGCTCATGATGAAGAAGAGCTTCAAAGGACTGTACCACTGCTTCACCCTTCAGGGAATCCTCACTGAGCCGCCATAGACCCTTGCCCTTTGCCGGAACAGAGGAAGCTCCCCACACAAAAGAAAGTGTGAGATGGTCAGAGTACTCCACTCCAACCTCTCTGACATCTACAAAAGCCTCCCCTGCCCCAACAAAAGCCATATCCAGGCGACTACTTCTCCCTGCACACCTGTATGTATGGGCTGCCTTTCTACCATTCTGAGTGGCAACATCAACCAGGCCTGCCTGCTGTATCATCTGGTTTAAAAAAAAACCCTCAGATCTCCTGGGATTCCCTGTGCGATCCTCAGGCCTAAGTACCTGGTTAAAGTCACCAGCCAAAACAACAGGGAGTGACGTGTGTAGGAAGGGTCTTATCTCAGCCAACAAAGCCCTCCTAGCCGCCACAGACTGTGGCCCATAGATGTTGATGAGACGTAGGCGCCTCCCACCCACAGTCACATCCAGGAGAAGGCAACGCCCTACCTGGATTTCAAGAAAACGATGTACTCTAACGTTGAGGTTATCACGAAATAGCACAGCAACACCCCCATATGGTTCCTCAGCTATGGACCAAAAAGAGGGACCGTACCGCCAGTCAGCCTTCGCCCTTCTAAGCTCTGCCTTAGTAGCAAGACGGGTTTCCTGAAGGAAAATTACCTCAGCACCAGATCTAGCCAAGCTCTCAAAGGCTAAAAATCTAGTTTGCCCAGCCTTAATACTGCAGACATTAGATGTTACAATTTTAATTGGAGACTGAACCATCATGAATGTTCTTTAGATTTTTCTTGCCTCCCTTAACTGGAGAAGTGGTTTCCCTATAGCGCTTCACTTGAACACTCGGAAAGTCAGACCCTCCTCCATCACCACTGACCAACTCAGGTTTTTCCAAAGAATCTGTGACTGCCCCCATAGGTTTTCTCCTAACAGGGTGATCTTCAGCTTCCCTGCACCTCTTTTGGGATGCCAACTGCACCTCCATATCCTCCTGCTCCCTCTGCTCCTCCTCCCTCTGTATCCTGGCAAGCTCCTCCTGCTGCTCCTCCCTCTGTATCCTGGCAAGCTCCTCCTGCTCCTCCCTTTCTGCCCTGTTACCCCAGGAATCCGGGTCCTCATCCAGCACCGAGTACTTATTCCCAGTGCTGACTGAGAAAATTCCAGACACACCTTCCCCTGGGTCAAGGGAGTGAGCCTGCTTCTTGTTCTTTTTATTTTGGGCAATTTGCCACCCATCCTTCTTTACCTGTTTAGGGCTGGCCTCCTTTTTTTTAGCTTCACCCCTAAACCCCGGTTCTTGTGCCTTCTCTGATTTTTTTTCCTTACTTTTAGCATGTTTGGCCTTTGGCCTTGACTTTTGTGCTACTGCTTCCTCCTGTGTAACTGAAACCTCTGCAGTTGGCTCCTGACTAATTTGCTCAGCTGGGGGTGACATCTCCTTTCTCATCTCTTTTGGCTCCTGACTAGTTTGCTCTGCTGGGGGTGACATCTCCTTTCTCATCTCCTTATCCAGGCCGGGAACAAGACGGACCATGTTATGATAGGCCTCAGGGCACTTTCTGTGTGTGTGACCCATCTTAAAACATAGATTACATCTTATGCGATTACAAGACTCGGCTTCATGCCCTACGGCACTACATAAGGCACACCTTAGCACAGCACAAGCCTTAGCCAGATGGTCTCTTGCACCACATTTAAAGCAGCGGCGTGGCTGGCCTGCATAAAAACAGATGCCGCGCTCCCTACCAATAAAGAAAGAATTGGGCAGGTGGTCCGGCACATTACCAGACACATTCAACTTCACCTGTGTCCGCCAAACACCTGCCCAGACCCCATCAATATCATACTCTTTAACTAAGGGAGTCAATACCGTACAATGGCGGCGTAGCCAAACCAAGATGTCTTCTTGTGGGACTGCGTCATTTTTCATCACAACAGTAATATGTTTTGTCTCTGGCTTTGTCATGGGGATTACAACTAAATGATCCCAGTGTTGGTGCCCTGCTCTTTTTTGAATATTATAAAGCCTCCAGAAATGATCCAGGGCCTCAGGTAAATTAAACGTGACATCAATCTCAACCCCTGACTGGGAAATCACTGCTGAGAGGTCACTCGGAGAGAATCCCATCCCATCCCATCCAAAAGAATGGTCCTAACAATAAACCTCCTAGGGGGCACACTCTCCTTTTCTCCATCCCACTTAATCTTTACCCAGTTTTTCCTTCTAAAGGGCTCATTATCGGAGGACAGATCTGGCACAGGGAAAAGTCTCCTCCTCTCCCAAAAATTTGCAGCAGCCTCCCCTCCACCCACATGTACCGACTGCACTTCTACAGGTTCCTGTACTGCTGGTTGCTCCTGAGTTAGCCCCATTACCTGCCCATTTACCCCCTCCTCCCTCAAACCCCTGTCTGCATTGGGATCTGATGGATCACTCCGCTCATTCTCTCTCTCATGCACCCCCTCTTGCACTTCCATCACATTCCCATTTGTCACTTCAACTTCTCTCTCCACTTCCACCCTCTCACCATTCTTACCCAGATTCAGCGCATTCACCTCATTCACACTGTCACTCTCAGTAGGAACAGCAGTAGGACCAGGCAGCGCTACTTCCATTTTGCTTGCTGGCGTGACTGGGACTTGGCTTTTGGGACGCTCAGTGTTCTTAGCCGGCTGCTCCGCTGTGGATTCACCCACTGGCCTTGGAAGGTCTGGAAAGTCCTGGTCTGATGCCAATTCAAATGCTGCTGGTTGCTGTTCTTGGTTCTGTTGGACCATAAAGCGCTTTTGCTCTGACTTCTTCTTCTCCTGTTCCTGGACATCGCGTTCATTAAAGGCCAAGTTCTGCCAGTTTATCCTTTTCCTGTACCTTGGGGGTAGCGGCTTTGCAAAATCAGCTTCGCTCTCAGAAGAGACTGGGCTGCTGGTGGTACTTGACTGAATGGGCTGATTTTTTGTTTTCTGTAAAACAGTCTTTTTCTTTACTTGCCCGGATCCAAATTTCATGTTTTCAAATCTTTGTCTGTTCTGATAAATTTCTTTCCACGGCTCCACTTCTGTATACAGATCCTCTATACGGGACTCCAGCTCTGCTAACTCAGCATATATTGCATCTCTTTTAGCTTTATTTGATTGTTTAATTTCTCCAGCTGAGCCAGCAATCAGATTAGTCAGGTACCTAATGGATATGTGCAGACTCTTTTTCCTGTTTTGCAATGTCTCTAGCTCTTTAAGAGCCTCTGCAACTCGCTCTGCTGTGATTTGAGTTGGTTTAACATGCTTTTCTTTAACAGTGACAGAATCTATGCATTTAACATTTTGTGGGTTTGCTTTCCCTTTAAATGCACTTGCCTTTCCTGCAGAATCAGTTGACTGCCTCCTCTGCAGCTTTCCTTGGCAATCCACTTGTCTGTTTAATTTGGCAGCATCATCGCTGACATCACTGCTAGTTCCTTGCTCCCTTCCAGCCGGCACCATCTTTGTTACTGGCATTTCCACACCAGCAATGGCTGCAGGGTGGTTTGTTTGCTGGACACTGTTTTCCACATGCATCAACATTCCTTCACCCCTTAGGGACTTACCGCACTCTCCCTCCGCAGACTGTAGCGCATCCCCTGGGGCAAAGCTGCACTTCCCAGCTGGTTCAGGAGCAGGTGTAACATCAGGTTTTAAACACATTTTTTCCTCTTGCTTTGAGAGTGGAAGTTCAGCTCTCCCATGCTGCAACACAGACTGTCCTTTCTCTGCCACTTTGCTTTGTTTAAAGACATGCACATTGTAATCCTTGCTTTCCTTACTTTCCTTTTGCTGAAGTTGTTTTCCCTGAGGCCCTCTCACTTCAGCATTCACAGAGGGGCCAGGGTGCAGTACCTCAGTAATGGAGCTCTCCTGTGGGATACCACGGCGTGCTTCCACTTGCAAATCCCTTGCAGCCTGAGCACTTTTCTGCTTCAACTTCTTAACATTCGAAATAAACATTTCTGTATCCACCTCAGAATCCTTGTTGTTCTTTGCTTTCGTAGAACTTGAGGCTCCCACAGAGGAAGACCTCAACCTGGGCCTTGGTGTTTCTGCCCAAGGGCAAGGCCCCAAAGCCTGGGCCTCAGTTTGCCGGGGAGCCCGACCAACCCTAGCAGGGCCTGGGCTCACTCCAGCCATCCTCTGTGCTTCACAGAGCTCCCAACACACATCCACACTCTTCAGTAGCAGTGGGGATAATAGCCTCTGGGAAGGGACTGGGGCTGTGGGATAGCAGGTATAGTAGGGAGAGATGGTGCCTATAGTAGCAGTGGGGGGATAATAGCCTCTGAGAAGGGACTAGGGCTGTGGGATAGCAGGTATAGTAGGGAGAGATGGTGCCTATAGTAGCAGTGGGGGGATAATAGCCTCTAGGAAGGGACTGGGGCTGTGGGATAGCAGGTATAGTAGGGAGAGATGGTGCCTATAGTAGCAGTGGGGGGATAATAGCCTCTGAGAAGGGACTAGGGCTGTGGGATAGCAGGTATAGTAGGGAGAGATGGTGCCTATAGTAGCAGTGGGGGGATAATAGCCTCTGGGAAGGGACTGGGGCTGTGGGATAGCAGGTATAGTAGGGAGAGATGGTGCCTATAGTAGCAGTGGGGGGGATAATAGCCTCTGGGAAGGGACTGGGGCTGTGGGATAGCAGGTATAGTAGGGAGAGATGGTGCCTATAGTAGCAGTGGGGGATAATAGCCTCTGAGAAGGGACTAGGGCTGTGGGATAGCAGGTATAGTAGGGAGAGATGGTGCCTATAGTAGCAGTGGGGGGATAATAGCCTCTAGGAAGGGACTGGGGCTGTGGGATAGCAGGTATAGTAGGGAGAGATGGTGCCTATAGTAGCAGTGGGGGGATAATAGCCTCTGAGAAGGGACTAGGGCTGTGGGATAGCAGGTATAGTAGGGAGAGATGGTGCCTATAGTAGCAGTGGGGGGATAATAGCCTCTAGGAAGGGACTGGGGCTGTGGGATAGCAGGTATAGAAGGGAGAGATGGTGCCTATAGTAGCAGTGGGGGGATAATAGCCTCTGGGAAGGGACTGGGGCTGTGGGATAGCAGGTATAGTAGGGAGAGATGGTGCCTATAGTAGCAGTGAGGGGATATTAGTCTCTGAGAAGGGACTAGGGCTGTGGGATAGCAGGTATAGTAGCCACAGTCCCTTCCCAGAGGCTATTATCCCCTCACTGCTACTATAAGCACCAGTGGTATAATAGCCTCTGGGAAGGGACTGGGGCTGTGGGATAGCAGGTATAGTAGGGAGAGATGGTGCCTATAGTAGCAGTGGGATAATAGCTTCTGGGAAGGGACTGGGGCTGTGGGATAGCAGGTATAGTAGGGAGAGATGGTGCCTTTAGTAGCAGTGGGGGATAATAGCCTCTGGGAAGGGACTGGGGCTGTGGGATAGCAGGTATAGTAGGGAGAGATGGTGCCTATAGTAGCAGTGGGGGGATAATAGCCTTTGGGAAGGGACTGGGGCTATGGGATAGCAGGTATAGTAGGGAGAGATGGTGCCTATAGTAGCAGTGGGATAATAGCCTCTGGGAAGGGACTGGGGCTGTGGGATAGCAGGTATAGTAGGGAGAGATGGTGCCTATAGTAGCAGTGGGATAATAGCCTCTGGGAAGGGACTGGGGCTGTGGGATAGCAGGTATAGTAGGGAGAGATGGTGCCTATAGTAGCAGTGGGATAATAGCTTCTGGGAAGGGACTGGGGCTGTGGGATAGCAGGTATAGTAGGGAGAGATGGTGCCTATAGTAGCAGTGGGGGGATAATAGCCTCTGAGAAGGGACTAGGGCTGTGGGATAGCAGGTATAGTAGGGAGAGATGGTGCCTATAGTAGCAGTGGGGGGATAATAGCCTCTGGGAAGGGACTGGGGCTGTGGGATAGCAGGTATAGTAGGGAGAGATGGTGCCTATAGTAGCAGTGGTGGGATAATAGCCTCTGGGAAGGGACTGGGGCTGAGGGATAGCAGGTATAGTAGGGAGAGATGGTGCCTATAGTAGCAGTGGGGGGATAATAGCCTCTGGGAAGGGACTAGGGCTGTGGGATAGCAGGTATAGTAGGGAGAGATGGTGCCTATAGTAGCAGTGGGGGGATAATAGCCTCTGGGAAGGGACTGGGGCTATGGAATAGCAGGTATAGTAGAGAAAGATGGTGCCTATAGTAGCAGTGGGGGGGGATAATAGCCTCTGCGAAGGGACTGGGGCTGTGGGATAGCAGGTATAGTAGGGAGAGATGGGGCCTATAGTAGGAGTGGGATAATAATAGCCTCTGGGAAGGGACTGGGGCTATGGAATAGCAGGTATAGTAGAGAAAGATGGTGCCTATAGTAGCAGTGGGGGGGGGATAATAGCCTCTGCAAAGGGACTGGGGCTGTGGGATAGCAGGTATAGTAGGGAGAGATGGTGCCTATAGTAGCAGTGGGGGGATAATAGCCTCTGGGAAGGGACTGGGGCTGTGGGATATCAGGTATAGTAGGGAGAGATGGTGCCTATAGTAGCTGTGGGAAAATAATAGCCTCTGGGAAGAGACTGGGGCTCTGGGATAGCAGGTATAGTAGGGAGAGATGGTGCCTATAGTAGCAGTGGGGGGATAATAGCCTCTGGGAAGGGACTGGGGCTGTGGGATAGCAGGTATAGTAGGGAGAGATGGTGCCTATAGTAGCAGTGGGGGGATAATAGCCTCTGGGAAGGGACTGGGGCTGTGGGATAGCAGGTATAGTAGGGAGAGATGGTGCCTATAGTAGCTGTGGGAAAATAATAGCCTTTGGGAAGGGACTGGGGCTGTGGGATAGCAGATATAGTAGGGAGAGATGGTGCCTATAGTAGCAGTGGGGGATAATAGCCTCTGGAAAGGGACTGGGGCTATGGGATAGCAGGTATAGTAGGGAGAGATGGGGCCTATAGTAGCAGTGGGGGGATAATAGCTTCTGGGAAGGGACTGGGGCTGTTGGATAGCAGGTATAGTAGGGAGGGATGGTGCCTATAGTAGCAGTGGGGGGATAATAGCCTCTGGGAAGGGACTGGGGCTGTGGGATAGCAGGTATAGTAGGGAGAGATGGTGCCTATAGTAGCAGTGGGGGATAATAGCCTCTGGGAAGGGACTGGGGCTGTGGGATAGCAGGTATAGTAGGGAGAGATGGTGCCTATAGTAGCAGTGGGGGGATAATAGCCTCTGGGAAGGGACTGGGGCTGTGGGATAGCAGGTATAGTAGGGGGAGATTGTGACTATAGTAGCAGTGGGGGGATAATAGCCTCTGGGAAGGGACTGGGGCTGTGGGATAGCAGGTATAGTAGGGAGAGATGGTGCCTATAGTAGCAGTGGGGGGATAATAGCCTCTGGGAAGGGACTGGGGCTGTGGGATAGCAGGTATAGTAGGGAGAGATGGTGCCTATAGTAGCAGTGGGGGGATAATAGCCTCTGAGAAGGGACTGGGGCTATGGAAAAGCAGGTATAGTAGAGAAAGATGGTGCCTATAGTAGCAGTGGGGGGGGGGATAATAGCCTCTGCGAAGTGACTGGGGCTGTGGGATAGCAGGTATAGTAGGGAGAGATGGTGCCTATAGTAGCAGTGGGGGGATAATAGCCTCTGGGAAGGGTCTGGGGCTGTGAGATATCAGGTATAGTAGGGAGAGATGGTGCCTATAGTAGCAGTGGGAAAATAATAGCCTTTGGGAAGGGACGGGGTCTGTGGGATAGCAGGTATAGTAGGGAGAGATTGTGCCTATAGTAGCAGTGGGGGATAATAGCCTCTGGAAAGGGACTGGGGCTGTGGGATAGCAGGTATAGTAGGGAGAGATGGTGCCTATAGTAGCAGTGGGGGGATAATAGCCTCTGGGAAGGGACTGGGGCTGTGGGATAGCAGGTATAGTAGGGAGAGATGGTGCCTATAGTAGCAGTGGGGGGATAATAGCCTCTGGGAAGGAATATAAAGTGTAGAAGTAAAGAAAGAATGTATCAGTAAATGCATATGTTTAACTATTGTTAAAATTTTCTTTACAAAGATATTGAAAACTGCCTTAGATGCTCAGCCATAGAATGGCCCAATGAATGGAGGAACAGACAGATAGCAACGGCACTCAGGAGCTTGATATAGGGCTATGCCCTTCAAATATTTTATTGCGGAAAAATGCAAATTTTGCAAAAAAAATGCATTTTTCCGCAATAAAATATTTGAAGGGCATAGCCCTATATCAAGCTCCTGAGTGCCGTTGCTATCTGTCTGTTTGGAAGTTGTGGGGAGGGTGCCGATCCCTCTGAGCACTGTGCACCGAGCGGTGAGTGGTTTTGGAGAGCGGAGGGAGTGCGGGTGAAGGTTCATTTTGCATCTACCAATGAATGGAGGAATCAGTGTTTTACACGATACTGATGCAATTTCAGTGGTTTTGTCATCAGTATCAGTTTTATTTTTCTTCTTATCTCTTCTGATATTTAGAGTTTTCATTAAACACAGGGAAACCCCCATAGTGAGAGCCAACAACCGGAGCCTGAGCTTCCTCCTCCTTGTCTCCATCAAGCTGAGCTTCCTCAGTGTGTTTCTGTTCCTCGGTCGCCCTGTGGATATAACCTGCATGCTGCGCATCATCACTTTTGGAATCACCTTCTCCATAGCTGTCTCTTCTCTCCTGGCCAAGACTATCATGGTTTGTGTTGCTTTCAAAGCCACCAAGCCAGGGAGCTCATGGAGAAAATGGCTGGGAGTCAAACTGTCCAATTCTGTAGTCTTGTTCTGCTCATCCATTCAAATAATCATCTGCATGACTTGGTTGGCCATTTCTCCTCCCTTTCAGGAACTGGACATTCACACTTCCCCTGGAACCATCATCATTCAGTGCAATGAGGGCTCAGCTATTGGCTTTTACTCAGTTATTGGGTATATGGGGCTTCTGGCAGCTGTTAGTTTTGTTTTAGCATTTTTAGCTCGGAGCTTACCGGACAGTTTTAATGAGGCCAAGTACATCACTTTCAGCATGCTGCTCTTCTGCAGTGTTTGGATCACAATGATCCCGGCCTATCTGAGCACCAAAGGCAAAAACACTGTGTGTGTGGAGATATTTGCCATACTCACCTCAAGCGCCGGCCTTTTAGCCTGTATATTTCTGCCCAAATGTTACCTTATTTTGGTTGTGCCAGAAATCAATGTAAAATCTAATTTATTTGGAAACAAACCAGGTAGTTTTATATGATAATTCATTAATTCTATATTTTTTAATTAAAAGCATATTTTTAAATATTGTACTATGAATATATTAGAAAGTAATAAAAGCTATGTGCAAATATCAAAAGCCCAATCAATCTAGATAATAACATGTATTTACTGATTTTTAAATTTCGCCATCATTTATAGGAAAATGTGTCTCAATACCATTGGATCTCACATCTCATGTTACACAAACACACAAATTGAATGCATATGGGGTTTTGTAATAAAAGGCACTAAGTTTGTAAGGAGCGGTAACCCATAGCAACCAATCAGCAGGTAGCATTTACTGGTCAAACATCTGATTGGTTCCTATAAGTTACTGCTACTGGGCAAGTCAAAAGAGCAACTTTTCTAGTATTCAAACTACTACAAAAAATATTTATTAAATTTAGATTTTAGATTCAAAAATGTTTATATTACATTTTTCATTGAGTTTCCTTTGAGTTGTAGAAATATAGCAACAAACTTACTTGAAATTGTCTTTATATATATTTTATTTATATATATATGTTATATAATTTTTAAAGATTTCCATGGGCTCAATCTCCAAAGGTTACTGTGAAAGTGACATAATCTTATTTTTTTTATACAATTGCATTTTTTAGCTGCAGCTTTTCTAAAATAAACTCAATCATAAATTTTTTCTTCAATTTTCTTGAACTCAGATTTCAATAACTAACCCGTTAGTATATTTATAAACCTGTGAGCAACCGAATTTATTTGTTTAGCTTCACCCAATTTTAGTAGCAGGTGGGCCATGGCCTTAAAGGGGACCTGTCATCCAGACATAAAAAATTGTATGATAAAAGTTCTGTTCAAAGGCATAGAGGCGGGGCAGACAATTACTTTCACTTTCCATTTAGCACTTTGTGATGTAACACTTTCCTGACTCACAATATGGCGCCTGCCTGCTTACTGTAGTTGCGTTATTCCAAGACTAAAGAAAACAAGATTTAAATAATGTATATAGTGTAAGTGAATTTTATTATGCGTGACTAACCCGATAGAAAATAATTTGGAATCATTTCTTAGGGGGACAGGTCCCCTTTAACTCTGGTTTCACATCAAGACATACCCTTAACCTTGTGTAATCCATCGGTCCCTTTGGAAAACTATGTATCCTCACAGGATGCACACTGTAGTCTATAATCAACTATATAAGGTCTATATGCCTGCACTTTACTTATTCAGTACCACTTAATTGTGATGTAGGGCCATTTGGTAAACTCCCAGTGTGTAACTTTGTATAACTTTATTCATAAAGCGCAACAAGGATACACAGTGCTGTATACAATGTACAGGGAGGTCTAGTGTTATAATAAATACAATAAATAAGTACAGGTATGGGATCCCTTATCAAGAAACCCATTCTCCAGAAAGTTCCAAATTACAGAATGGCCCTCTCCCATAGACACCATTATAAGCAAATAATTCTAATTTTTAAAAATGATTTACTTTTTCTCTGTAATAATAAAACAATACCTTGTACTTGATCCCAACAAAGATATAATTACCCCTTATTGGGGGCAAAACAGCCCTTTTGGGTTAAATGATTCCTTTTTCTCTGTAATAATAAAACAGTACCTGTACTTGATCCCAACTAAGATATAATTACCCCTTATTGGGGGCAGAACAGCCCTATTGGGTTTATTTCATGGTTAAATGATTCCCTTTTCTCTGTAATAATAAAACAGTACCTGTACTTGATCCCAACTAAGATATAATTACCCCTTATTGGGGCAGTACAGCCCTATTGGGTTTATTTAATGGTTAAATGATTCCCTTTTCTCTGTAATAATAAAACAGTACCTTTAGTTGATCCCAACTAAGATATAATTACCCCTTATTGGGGGCAGAACAGCCCTATTGGGTTTATTTAATGGTTAAATGATTCCCTTTTCTCTGTAATAATAAAACAGTACCTGTAGTTGATCCCAACTAAGATATAATTACCCCTTATTGGGGCAGAACAGTCCTATTGGGTTTATTTAATGGTTAAATGATTCCTTTTTCTCTGTAATAATAAAACAGTACCTGTACTTGATCCCAACTAAGATATAATTACCCCTTATTGGGGGCAGAACAGCCCTATTGGGTTTATTTAATGGTTAAATGATTCCCTTTTCTCTGTAATAATAAAACAGTACCTGTACTTGATCCCAACTAAGATATAATTACCCCTTATTAGGGGCAGAACAGCCCTATTGGGTTTATTTAATGGTTAAATGATTCCCTTTTCTCTGTAATAATAAAACAATACCTGTACTTGATCCCAACTAAGATATAATTACCCCTTATTGGGGCAGAACCTCCTATTGGGTTCATTTAATGGTTAAATTATTCCTTTTTCTCTGTAATAATAAAACAGTACCTGTACTTGATCCCAACTAAGATATAATTACCCCTTATTGGGGGCAGAACCGCCCTATTGGGTTCATTTAATGGTTAAATTATTCCTTTTTCTCTGTAATAATAAAACAGTACCTGTACTTGATCCCAACTAAGATATAATTACCCCTTATTGGGGCAGAACAGCCCTATTGGGTTTATTTAATGGTTAAATGATTCCCTTTTCTCTGTAATAATAAAACAATACCTGTACTTGATCCCAACTAAGATATAATTACCCCTTATTGGGGCAGAACAGCCCTATTGGGTTTATTTAATGGTTAAATGATTCTCTTTTCTCTGTAATAATAAAACAGTACCTGTACTTGATCCCAACTAAGATATAATTACCCCTTATTAGGGCAGAACAGCCCTATTGGGTTTATTTAATGGTCAAATGATTCCCTTTTCTCTGTAATAATACAAAAGTACCTGTACTTCACCCCAACTAAGATATAATTACCCCTTATTGGGGCAGTACAGCCCTATTGGGTTTATTTAATGGTTAACTGATTCCCTTTTCTCTGTAATAATAAAACAGTACCTGTACTTGATCCCAACCAAGATATAATTACCCCTTATTGGGGCAGAACAGCCCTATTGGGATTATTTACTGGTTAAATGATTCTCTTTTCTCTGTAATAATAAAACAGTACCTGTACTTGATCCCAACTAAGATATAATTACCCCTTATTGGGGGCAGAACAGCCCTATTGGGTTTATTTAATGGTTAAATGATTCCCTTTTCTCTGTAATAATAAAACAGTACCTGTACTTGATCCCAACTAAGATATAATTACCCCTTATTGGGGGCAGAACAGCCCTATTGGGTTTATTTAATGGTTAAATGATTCCCTTTTCTGTGTAATAATAAAACAGTACCTGTACTTGATCCCAACTAAGATATAATTACCCCTTATTGGGGGCAGAACAGCCCTATTGGGTTTATTTAATGGTTAAATGATTCCCTTTTCTCTGTAATAATAAAACAGTACCTGTACTTGATCCCAACTAAGATATAATTACCCCTTATTGGGGCAGAACAGTCCTATTGGGTTTATTTCATGGTTAAATGATTCCCTTTTCTCTGTAATAATAAAACAGTACCTGTACTTGACCTCAAGTCAGATATAATTACCTCTTATTGGGGGCAAAATAATCCTATAGGGTTTATTCAATATTTAAATGATTTTTAGCAGATTTTCAGTGTTCGGGCATACATACCTGATACCCTTGGCTGGGAATATATAAATAATAACAAATCCAACTTACAATGCTTTGTTTCCATAATCAACACTCTTTTTTATTTCTTGCCAAATCACCAAATAACATATCTGAACATCTAAGACGTTGCTGACTTCTTTAAAAGCAAAGTAGATTCTATCCACAAACAATATGTCCACCCTACAGACACAAATAATCTCAATGTTCCTAAGTCTCTTTAACTCTATTACTGTTACTGAGGCTTCTCAGCTTTTCCTTGCTTGATCCTATGCCCTCATCATTAAATCATTACATCAAAAAGTGTGCCTCTAGCTTCTGGTACTGTTCCCTCTTTATTCAAACAGTTCTGTGTCAGGTCCATTCTTAAAAAAAAGCTATACTGGACCCATCTGATCACCCTGTCTCTCTCTTAAAACTTCTAAATTCATAGATAGTGATGAGTGAATATTTTTCAACATCCTATTCCCTTCAATGCACTTGGAGTGAAAAAAATCTTGAGGATAAACACCCATTGGCTTTAATGCATTTGGAGTGGGAAAAAAAAGTTATGCACTTAAAAAAAGTTGTGGTGTAAAAAATAACTGCATGGTAGCCGCAAGGTTTTCCAGACTTCTGAGGCCAAAGGACAATCTATTCTCATTCTCTTGGACTTATCCTCTGCTTTTGATACCGCTGACCATTTGGTTCTAATTCAAATTCTCTTGGTATCCCTGCTCAAGCTGTATCCTGGCTCACTTTCTAACTGCCCTCACTTTCTAACTGCCCTCACTTTCTAACTGCCCTCACTTTCTAACTACTGGTGCTGGTACAGCACTCAATGGGGGAAGAGCCCTTTTTTGGAGTAAAAGTGGTGGAATAACTGGTGGAAAACACATTATCCATATTCACCAACAGAAATTCGCCTAAATTCCAACTTACTTTTTAGTTTTTGGTGAAAGAAAGACAGTTTACAGACACTTTTGTGAATTTGTCATTTAAACGACATTTATACATGTTTTAACGTCATTTTTCCCGACATTTTTCCCTACCATTTTCAAAATGCAGTAAAGCTCAGTGTAACTCTGTCAGACCAAATCTAAGCTCTTCAGTTTTGCTTTGTTTCACACCTCTGGTAGAAAACTTTAATTTATATTTTATATATACAGTATATATAAAAAAAATTACCTCACATTTGCATTGTTATGCTAGTTTTAGCTTAATGAATGAGGCAATAATAACATTTTGAGTGAGAATATTGTATACATTTTTATTTAAAGGAAAAGTAAAGTCTCCCAGGCATATTTTTAGTTTCACTTCACTGACATTTTCCCCAACTTATCTGTGCCCCCATAGCATGTCTAGAACTACAGAGCTTTGTGCCAGCATTGCCCCTCACCTTTAGCTCTGCCCCTTCTGTTCCCAGCAGCCATATTGGGGATCAGAAAATGGTATGTACACACTGGCCCCCAAACTGGGATATTGGGGTACAGGGTTGGACTGGCCCTGTTGGATATAAACCAAGTGGGCCCTAGTCCTGTTGGGCCCCTATTCACCGGGCATGTTGGTGTGTGGGGCCAGATTGCTGCTGACCAGTTATGAGTAGGGGCTAGAGAAGAAGGTATTTAGACCCTTAAGTCTTGTTACAGAAGTGGAATTACACAGAAATATAGGAAACATTAGAGAGCCCAGATTGTCCTGAAAAAATGATGTATAGTTTCCCTGGGCAAACTAAAATTACCCCTCAGGAAATGCCCCAAAGTGAAATGACAAATGGAAAATGAAATGCAAAATCCTGCTGGTAAAATCCTTCCCCTAAGGCTCCTGTAACTGTGGGACTGGGTTATATGGCACCAACACATTTACTAAAAGCTAAAGGCAAAGTCATAAAAAAAAAGGCAGGAAAATGACAAAATCTGAAAACTGTCTGTTTAAAAGACAAATTAACAAAAGTGGAGATAGAGGTTTGTGAATACGGTGGAAAATCCGACAAATCTATCGCCACTTTTATTTTGTCTCAGTATCAGCACTTTTGTGAATTCCCCCCTATGTGTTTCTAAATCTTGTATTTGTGATCAGAATACGGATGTGTAAAATATTTACCCTCTTTCACCGTGCTGTAACTTATTGAATTTAAATGACGATCATATAAACTGCAAGCAGTCAATAAAACTGGAATCACTATGGATTGTTTGGATAACTTTAACCCTTTAAGCACCACAGGACATAGAATCTACGTCCTGTGAATAGAAGTACCTAAGTGCCACAGGACGTAGATTCTACGTCCTGCTGCACTTCTGGGTTTGGTAGCAGAGGAGCGGCCTCTAGACAACGAGCAGAGGGGGGGAACGAGTGGCCCCTGGGGCGCGATCGCCCAGGGGCTCCATAGGAAGAGTCGGGCATGCTGTTTGTGCGTGCCTGACACTTCCTGCTCTCCCATCCCTCCCCCCTCCCTTCTCCCTCTGAAGACTCACGATCGATCGCAGGGAGAAGCAACAGCTCAGCTCCTGGGTCCTTCCTCCCACCTCCAGAGGATCTGCATGACTGCTTGTCCCAGTTAAGTGTTAAAAAACATACATACACACACACACATAATACACTAATACACACTTATACTTACTCACAAACACATACATTTGGGGGGGTGTTTCACACATTCACAGCACTTACAGCACTCATACTTACTTGCACACACACACACAAAACACATTTTGCGATGTGTACACACACACTTACACACTAATGTGATTTTTTTAGTTTAATTGTTTTTATTCCTGTTTTTATTGTTTTATTGCCTGAAAAAAATGTTTTATTGCCATTGCAGATTTTAGGGGCTGGGTCCCAGATCTGCAGGGTCCCACACACAGGACTAGTATGTATATCAGTACTGTTCTAGGGAGTAGAAAGACATGGATACCCATTTTGAATTCGTCTGAATGTGCACTTTCTGAAAATATATGGGTTTGGGGGGGGGTCAATGTATTTTTTGTGTTTTTGCCCCACAGAAAATGCAGTCATCATGTTGTATTTTCAGTAGCTAGAGATCTCCAGGGCAATTTGAATGTACAAACTTCCTTTTGGGGTCTCTAAATTCCAGATACTTTAGTAATACTATGCACAATGGGCATCAAACTGTTCAGTGGACCCTTGGCTTTCATATTTAGGATGTATTTTCTTGGTACCTAATGTTATGTAGGAGATAAGGTGCTTGAAAGTGGAAGCTTTGAGTTGATTTGTTTGAATTTTCATAATTTTTTATAGAAACTGCTAAACTCAGGAAAGCTTTGCCGTTTGGTACTTAGGAGTTGGAAGACATTGTTACCCATTTTGGATTCGGCAGAATGTGTACTTTTCAAAAATATATGGTTTCCTGGGGTAAACCTAATGTTCCAGGATTTTTGGCTTTGGAATCTAAAGTATGCCCAATTCTGCTGTAATGCTTTGAAAATTTGGTAATTTACTGCTGGGAGTTTTTGACCCATAAAAGTCAGAAATCTCCATAAAACTATACATATTAGGTATTGGCACGTTCAGGAGACATGAGGCTTTCCAAATCAGTTGCATTTTTGTCCATAAAATAAAAAATGTTTCTGGTATAAATCCCTATATTGTGAAAAATATCAATTTTTCTTTTTTTTTTGTATGTCGAGCTCTAAATCTTGTTCCAAAAGTAGAAATACATAAAAACCCTGGCATATTTGGAAAGCTCAGGTTCTCCTGAAAAAAACAATATATAGTTTGCCTACCTTAACCCTTCCCCCAGTAAAAGCCCCTAAATTGAGAGAGCACAGAATGTTTACAAAACGTCTGGCACTAAGGGGAACCGAAATGTCAAATTCTGCTGGCGCTTAAAGGGTTAAGTAGACAGTTTGCCTCACACCTAGAAAGTACAGAGACTGTGTGGACATTTTAGGCTAGTAAATGTTATGTTTATTATCTGTTTTTTAGACCATTTTCCCTTGTCACCTTGGGCACTGGGATGTACATCAGATGATTATTATTTATTGTTCCGCAAATATTTATGGGTTTAACTTTATAGTCATAAAACTCTGATCCCCGGTGCCTTTGTCTATTTGTACTGTCTGTTCTCTATAAAATGAGGGTTGGATGAGCCGGGTCCCTTACTCTGTTCAACACACACAGTCCAACCCTGGGGCCCCTGTGTCTCTCTGTGCCACTGACTGTTACTGGGGCAAATCCTCTCTCTGCTCTCTATAAAATGAGGGTTGGATGAGCCGGGCCCCTTACTCTGTTCTACACACACAGCCCAACCCTGGGGCCCCTGTGACTCTCTGTGCCACTGACTGTTACTGGGGCAAATCCTCTCTCTGCTCTCTATAAAATGAGGGTTGGATGAGCCGGGCCCCTTACTCTGTTCTACACACACAGCCCAACCCTGGGGCCCCTGTGTCTCTCTGTGCCACTGACTGTTACTGGGGCAAATCCTCTCTCTGCTCTCTATAAAATGAGGGTTGGATGAGCCAGGCCCCTTACTCTGTTCTACACACACAGCCCAACCCTGGGGCCCCTGTGTCTCTCTGTGCCACTGACTGTTACTGGGGCAAATCCTCTCTCTGCTCTCTATAAAATGAGGGTTGGATGAGCCGGGCCCCTTACTCTGTTCTACACACACAGCCCAACCCTGGGGCCCCTGTGTCTCTCTGTGCCACTGACTGTTACTGGGGCAAATCCTCTCTCTGCTCTCTATAAAATGAGGGTTGGATGAGCCGGGCCCCTTACTCTGTTCTACACACACAGCCCAACCCTGGGGCCCCTGTGTCTCTCTGTGCCACTGACTGTTACTGGGGCAAATCCTCTCTCTGCTCTCTATAAAATGAGGGTTGGATGAGCCGGGCCCCTTACTCTGTTCTACACACACAGCCCAACCCTGGGGCCCCTGTGTATCTCTGTGCCACTGACTGTTACTGGGGCAAATCCTCTCTCTGCTCTCTATAAAATGAGGGTTGGATGAGCCGGGCCCCTTACTCTGTTCTACACACACAGTCCAACCCTGGGGCCCCTGTGTCTCTCTGTGCCACTGACTGTTACTGGGGCAAATCCTCTCTCTGCTCTCTATAAAATGAGGGTTGGATGAGCCGGGCCCCTTACTCTGTTCTACACACACAGCCCAACCCTGGGGCCCCTGTGTCTCTCTGTGCCACTGACTGTTACTGGGGCAAATCCTCTCTCTGCTCTCTATAAAATGAGGGTTGGATGAGCCGGGCCCCTTACTCTGTTCTACACATGCAGCAGAACCCTGGGGCCCCTATGTCTCTTTGTGTTTTTGACTGTTACTCTCTGACTTTCTGCTCAATAATAATGTACATAATGCTGTTTCATGCTGCAACACTGGGAGACCTGGTTGTACTTAAACCTAGAACAGTACTGATATACATACTAGTCCTGTGTGTGGGACCCTGCAGATCTGGGATCCAGCCCCTCAATCCTGCCTGTCGCCTGGAGATCATTAAAGCTGCCAAGGAGTATGACTATATACAGGAAGGAGACATTATGGTTGGAGGAGCGATGACTGCACATTTATATATGATTAATGTTACATTTCCAAGGGAGAATTCTAAAAGATTCCTGTGTACTGAGTAAGTATTATTTCCAACTGGGTACCTAAAATATAGAGACATTATGGGGCCGATTCACTAAAGGGCGTTTTTTGCTTTAAAAAGCCTGCGATAATAAAGTCCCGATTCATCAAAGTCATTTTGCATGCAATAGCACTCATATCGCATGCGTAAAAAAGCGCATTATTGGAATGTGTTATTTACATCGCATTGCGGTAATTAGCGAATAGAAATAATACTAACGCATGATTCACAAACACATATTTGGGGGGATAAAAAAGCTTAATTATGAAGGCAAAATGATTTTATATCATATATTATTTCGGATGAAAATCACAGTTCTTTAACCAGAATTCGACAGTATTCCAAGAATTTCATGATTATAGTTTCTACTATTCAGGAATCACGTGTAAATTGTTGTGCCCAGGCTGTTGTGTTAGACTGGGAATGGAACCAATGATAATATTATATGATCATATACAGTTGCTTTTAGAGATACTCCGCTCTGGCAACTTAGAATTACTGCCATGTTCAAGCTGGCATTAGTTCCAGTTTTAGTTACACAGCCAAATTGGCAAGGTCTGAAACTATTACTATACACTGCTATTATTTTAAACACTGCTGCACTCTTTTTTATATTTATATTTTCTGCTCAATTAATATAAAATGGTGATAGTGGTATAATCTGAGCTATATTGTTCATTATTCCAGTCCCAGCCAACAGGATTTTAGGCATTTTATCAATTTTCGATTTGCGGTTGAGCAAACTAACAAGGATCCAGCCCGGTTACCCAACCTGACCCTGGGGTACGATATATCTGATTCCTGTGGGGACCCAAAGAAGGCTGTGAGGAGCGTATTACAGATATTATCTGGTACCAGGGAGCCGGTTCCCAATTACTCCTGTGTGGGAAAGAGAAACATTGCTGGATTTATTGGGGATGAGGCATCAGAGACAACTGTACCCATAGCCCAGATTCTGAGCATTTATGGCCTTTCCCAGGTTAGGAAAACTGCTTGTTAAAACCATCTTTGGGATTTTCTTGTACCGAGTGATGGAGCTAATGGTATCATGTTGTTGGGATAAGGAACATAAATTTAGTCATTAATGCACATTTTCGCGTGAGATTAGCCTGCCCTTATGCTCATACATTTATCAAAAAGACCATTGAAGATCAGGTACAAACCCCAAATTCTCCCCTTGTGTCATTGTCCTGAGGTTCAGTTGGCCTACTACTATTGTTGCTGTTTTGTCTAGAAAACAGTTATGCAAAATACCGGGGCAGATATGCTAAAACTGTATAATTATTCTTTTTTTTTATTTTCAAATTTGACAAAACTCATTTTTCTGAATGCTTATATTTACTAGGAAAAGTTGCAAGGAGAAGTCGTTTCAAGAAAAGTCGTAGAAAACTTGACTTTTTTTAATTTTCACCTCAAATTTATCGAATTACTATAGGAATTTTTCTTTATTTAGAAAAAACAAACCGAACATAAGGATAACAAACATAACATCAGATAATTAACAAAACATAATAGTTCAGATGAGGCTGTCAATTAAAAAGTAATAAACCTTCACCAAAACCCACCCATTCCCTCCCAACAGAAGAGAGCCATCTTTCAAAGTCCATTTCCCTGTACATGATGGCTTCCATTCCCACCCCCCACCCACAACAAACACACTTGATCCAAGTCCATAAATATCCGCTTGGTTTAGCACACAACCACTCCCCCACCCTAACCCTGTCCCCCACCCAAAAAAGTGCCTAGGAGCCCCAGTAGCAATAAAACTAAACCAAAAGATGGCATCTGCCAAGTCATCTGGTGAGTGATGTTTAGAAATAATATTCTCTATTCGAGTGATCTCCACCTCCACGAGATGATGTATCTTTATTCCCAAGAAACCTCTGAACAATATGCTGACACCATCACCTAGTTCTGCAGCAATTGAGAAGAAAGCTGGACCCCAATGCCATTCTCTTGTTACGCTCTTCATATATGCAGTGGTGGTCAGCCTTGTCTCCTGGATAAATATAATGTTGGCCAAGGATTTCCCGAGTGACTGGAAGGCTTGAATCATATACCCTTGGAGTCTCTTAGTGCTTGATACATTTGAGGATATTATCCTGAGTGGTAAAGAAGCCATAATTAGTGATTATTGTTTGTTATGCTTCCTCCTCCTCCTTTTACTTTCCTCTTGACTGCTTTCCCCCTCCTGATCCCCATACCTCTTAACCTGAGTCCCCGATGGTATTGGGTCCTCATCTCCAAGAGAAATTATTTTATCAGAGTCATCAGATTTCTCTTTGACTCCTTTATGACAAATACCTCCCTGTGACACAGAATGTCTTTTTCTGCTACCTTGCCATTTTTCAATTTCCATTTCAGATTCACTATCAGTTCCCACTACTGAATGAGCATTAGGTTTCTGCCTATCACTGAAGACTTTTATATCCTCCCTTTCCTCCTCTCTAGCCATTTTCTACAACTCCTCAATTACCTCCATTGCATCAGCCCAAGATTTACCACTGGACAAAGGATCAAACTTGCTCTGCAAATCAATTTCCATTGAAGGAATTATTTTGGATGCATCAAGTTGTTTCCTGGGTTTACCCTTTATTGGCACCACTGTCCACTTACCAGTGGGGGAAACACCAGCTGGTTTCACAGACTCTTTTTTGCTTTCCAAGGGAGTGGGCATATTTACCTTGAGGTAACATGAGGTTTTTTGCACTGGGGGAGAGGCTGAATATTAAGGGGCTGAATAAAGGGAGCCTAAGTGATATCATTTGGTGATACCCCTCTAACTGCCTGTGCAAAGGAAGGTGGGTCAATGGTTGCTCTGAAACTTGCTGAAAGGAAACAGCAGGATCTTGGGCTTTAGACAGGGTAGGGGGGACGACACAATCAAATTTTTCCCTTATTTCCTCCAACAACTCCTCTGCCATCTTCTCTTCCAGCTGAGGGCAGTTTTCCATGATGTTGTGGAGAGCCTCCGGACAAGCCCTGTGTGAGTGACCATAGTACCCACAAAGATTACACTTTACATCATTGCAATCCCTGCTAACATGGCCTACATTGCCAAAAAGCACTAATGCTATCCCTTATTGGTTTGGTAAGGTTGTACATGCCCCCTGCAGACTGATATAGTGTCTAGCAGGAGGGTGTGACTTCCTCTTTGGCTGCCTGCCTGCTACCAAAGCACAGCTCCCTCTGAGCCTGGGTGCAGCAACAGACCCCAGTAAAGCAATTCTAGTCCAGAGACCCTTTTACCATCTGGAGAAGTTGGGGACAGGGCCCCATGAATGAGGTTTAAGTAAGCATAGCAGTTTTGTAATAGCACTTTCTAGGAAAGTGACGTTGTTAGCTCTAGCAAGCAAGGGCAGCCTAATAGCCCCACCAAAAGGAGTGATTAGATCCAGGAGTAGTTCTCCTATTGGGCAATGTTGCCTCAGTGTAGGGCCACAGAGTAGAGATAGGAGACAGGCAGGATAACCCCTGATCCCTACTCAACCGGAGGACTCATCCACTAGAGGTTATCAACCTGAAGGAGTAGATATCTACTTGGACTATCTCCAAAGAGGGTATTAAGCTGACAGGTGCATTTACCCTGCCCAGACTCTACCAAGAGGTGGGATAAACCGGTGTGAACGCTCCTTTGTCTTGTCCTAAGGAGATATTGTCATCTATCCTTGATATCTGCATGCATTCTGAGTATCTGATAACCCTGCATCGACCTTTGTCTCTGACAATAAATTTGTTACTAGTTCACCAACAAGAACCTTTCTGGCATCCATTCTTAACAACTGCACTACACAGCTACCGTGAGTTGTAGTTCTACTACACCCTCATCTCCGGTCAGGTCTCTTCCACCTAAGTGAAGGCCCATCATAAGAAAGGGAGTCGCATTTAACACATTCTCTCCATATAACTACTAGCCTAGTTTAACCACATCCTAGCCAAATTAGTGTTACAATCAATTTTACATTAACAGATCAGTTACGGAGCTACAGACCAGTCGCTCAGGGACAGAGTCGCTTTCCCATATTTTTTCCGGACTGTACAGAGTGAGGAAACCAGTTATTTGGCTTTAGGGAAGTTGCTGAGACATTTTGGTTGGACCTGGGTTGGAATAATTACATCTGATGATATCAGTGGGGAGAGAGAACATCAGATCTTGGCCAATTATCTCTCCAGGGAAGGCGTCTGCATTGAGTTCACTATGAGGATAAAAACTAATAACGATATGATTGATACCGATACACTTCAGAAATCATTTACCAGTGTTATTTTACTTTGTGGGACGGTTTCTTTTTATTTACTTGTGACATTAATTCTGATAAAATCTGTGTTCCTCAAAAAGACATGGATCCTGTCCACTAACTGGGGAACCAATGATGTAGTCGTCCAATATGACCAAGAACTGTTTAATTGCAGTTTGGGGCTTGTGCCCAGCTATCATTATCAGCTAGATACTCCAGAAATGAGGAACTTTTTAGACAATTTACATCCTTCCAATTACCCAGAGGACGACTTACTAAAAAATATTTGGATGATTTTTCATTTGTGTTTGTCTGAGGATCCAAACAAGAATCATTTGTATGAATACATCTACCTTAAGACTCTCCATAACTGCACGGGGCAGGAGCGTATAACAGACATTCCCTATTTTACAGCAGATTTCAGTTCTCTCCAGGTCCATCTGGCAGTAGATCTGATGTCTCAGGCACTTCATGATATGAACATCCGACTTAGTGAGAAAACTGTGAAAAAAAAGGAAATGTATCATTATGTGCACCAGGTAATTAATGAAGAATATTTTTAAAAAGTCTATTGTCTCAATAGTAGAGATGACTGGAAGGCAGTCAAGGGGGCTCATTTACTAAACACTGATTATTATTTTTTTTTGCTCAAATTGAATTTTTTTGCAAAAAGCCAGAAAAAGCACTGCAACTTTTTAGATATTTACTATGGGGCAGATATTCTAAAACTCTATAAACTCTTGTTTTTGTTTTTTTTTTTAAATTCAAATTAGACTAAACTTGTTTTCCCTAGAGAAGTCGCAACCAGGGCCGCCATCAGGGGGGCACAAGGGGGACAGTTGTCCCGGGCCCGGGCGTTTAAAGGGGGCCCGGCCGTGCTAGAGTTTTTTTTTACCTCGGGCCCCCTTCACTCAACTCCGGGCCCTGTTACTTCCATTGCCGGCGTCTGCTGTTATGTCCCAAACTCAACACTACATGTGCGCTTTTATAAAGTTGCGCCCTGTGCTCACTGACGTCACACACACGGGGCGCAACCCTATAAAAGTGCACATGGGGGGACCCTGGGGGAAGGTGGAGGATGCTTGGGTGGGCCCTGGGGGAAGGTGGAGGATGCTTGGGTGGGCCCTGGGGGAAGGTGGAGGATGCTTGGGGGGGCCCTGGGGGAAGGTGGAGGATGCTTGGGGGGCCCTGGGGGAAGGTGGAGGATGCTTGGGGGGGGCTTGGAAGAAGCAGTAGGATGTTGGGTGGGGGGAGCTGAAGGATGCTTACGGGGCCCTGGAAGAAGCAGGAGGATTCTGGGGGGGGAGCGTCAAGAAGCAGCGGAGAGCGGGCCATTGTATGGGAACACTGGGGGAGGACCACAATGTTTTAGGGGGCCCTGGGCTGGCTAGCAATGTTTTAGTGGGTCCCTGCCCTGGCACTAATGCAAAATGTAACCCTTGGCCACAAATGTTTTAGGGGGGCCCTGGCTACCAATGTTTTAGGGGGCCCTTGCTACCAATGCTTGTGTATCCCTTGTATTGATGGGAGGGCCAGTGGGAGGGTGGGGCCCAGAAAATTTTGTTGTGAGGGGCCCCATGATTTCTGATGGTGGCCCTGGTCGCAACAAACTAGATTTAAAAAAAAGTCTATTGTCTGAATAGTAGAGATGACTGGAAGGCAGTCAAGGGGGCTCATTTACTAAACATTAATTTTCTTTTTTTTTTGCTCAAACCAAATTTTTTTTGCAAAAGGCCAGAAAAAGTGCTGCAACTTTTTAGATATTTACTATGGGGCAGATTTTCTAAAACTCTATAAATTCTTGTTTTTCTTTTTAAATTTATAATTAGACTAAACTTGTTTTCCCTAGAAAAGTCAAAACAAACTAGACTGTTTGGAACTGTTGCATCAAAAACCATTTTTTCAAATTGTTGCTGCTAGAATTCGAAAAAGTCTAATTTTAGGAGAAAACTCATCAAAATTTGCAAAGTTTCAAGACAAAAGATCTTCAAGGAAAGGGATCTTTGCTATTGAATTCTACATGATCTCGACAAGTTTAACCTGGGGAATTGTCAAATTCGGATTTTTAGCTGTTTTGACACATAGTAAATTTCAGAAAAGCTGCAACAATTTTTTTTAAAAAAATTCAAACCGAGTTTAAAATAAAAAATTGATGGTTAGTAAATGAGCCCCTATACATCTAAATGGTTAAAATCTGAATTTGACCATTCACCAGGGTAAACTTGTCAAGATCATGTAGAATTCAATGGCAAAGGTCCCTTCCCTTTCCTTGAAGATCTTTCTTTTGTCTCAAAAAGTCATCGAAAAATAGTCAGGATTTTTGGTTCGAAAATTCAAAAAAGTTGAATTTTCTAAGACTTTACTCCCAGCAACTTTTTCTTGTGACTTATTTTAGTAAATATTAAACATTCAGGAAAACTAATGTAGTTGAATTTGAAAATAAAAAAATGAGAAATTATAGAGTTTTAATAAATCTGCCCCTAGGTGACCTTAAAAATACATCAGAATCCCATTGTTGCTGTCAGACATAAATTCATGTCCTAACGGTCCCTGCCAGAAGCACAGTAGGAGGGGGAGAGCCAATCCCAGCCCTGCACTCACACAAGCACAGACAGGCTTCAGTTCCCTATCAGGTCATCCTAGCTGCTGATTGGTTCCTATCGTACAGTGCTGCTGCCCCCCCCTGCACAGCCTGGGAAAGGAGGAAGCAGGAAGCGGAACAGATGGGTGGGACTTGTGGGGGTTTCGGAGAGATTTTCAATAAAGCTGGAAACACTACTTTTCAAAGCACATTCCTTCTATATTTAGATGAGTACAATTCATTGGCACAATAATCTACAAAGGTTTTGACACCTTCTGATATATATATGTATGCATGTGTCATTTATATAGAGCTACTTATGTACGCAGCACTGTACATCCGAACAATTATGAATATAAGAAATGGGATTATTACAATAATTACAAAAATAAATATACAGTGGTGTGAAAAACTATTTGCCCCCTTCCTGATTTCTTATTCTTTTGCATGTTTGTCACACAAAATGTTTCTGATCATCAAACACATTTAACTATTAGTCAAAGATAACACAATTAAACACAAAATGCAGTTTTTAAATGAGGGTTATTATTATTTAGGGAGAAAAAAAATCCAAACCTACATGGCCCTGTGTGAAAAAGTAATTGCCCCCTGAACCTAATAACTGGTTGGGCCACCCTTAGCAGCAATAACTGCAATCAAGCGATAACTTGCAACGAGTCTTTTACAGCGCTCTGGAGGAATTTTGGCCCACTCATCTTTGCAGAATTGTTGTAATTCAGCTTTATTTGAGGGTTTTCTAGCATGAACCGCCTTTTTAAGGTCATGCCACAACATCTCAATAGGATTCAGGTCAGGACTGTGACTAGGCCACTCCAAAGTCTTCATTTTGTTTTTCTTCAGCCATTCAGAGGTGGATTTGCTGGTGTGTTTTGGGTCATTGTCCTGCTGCAGCACCCAAGATCGCTTCAGCTTGAGTTGACGAACAGATGGCCGGACATTCTCCTTCAGGATTTTTTGGTAGACCGTAGAATTCATGGTTCCATCTATCACAGCAAGCCTTCCAGGTCCTGAAGCAGCAAAACAACCCCAGACCATCACACTACCGCCACCATATTTTACTGTTGGTAGGATGTTCTTTTTCTGAAATGCTGTGTTACTTTTACGCCAGATGTAACGGGACACGCACCTTCCAAAAAGTTCAACTTTTGTCTCGTCGGTCCACAAGGTATTTTCCCAAAAGTCTTGGCAATCATTGAGATGTTTTTTAGCAAAATTGAGACGAGCCATAATGTTCTTTTTGCTTAAAAGTGGTTTGCGCCTTGGAAATCTGCCATGCAGGCCGTTTTTGCCCAGTCTCTTTCTTATGGTGGAGTCGTGAACACTGACCTTAATTGAGGCAAGTGAGGCCTGCAGTTCTTTAGATGTTGTCCTGGGGTCTTTTGTGGCCTCTCGGATGAGTTGTCTCTGCGCTCTTGGGGTAATTTTGGTCGGCCGGCCACTCCTGGGAAGGTTCACCACTGTTCCATGTTTTTGCCATTTGTGGATAATGGCTCACACTGTGGTTCGCTGGAGTCCCAAAGCTTTAGAAATGGCTTTATAACCTTTACCAGACTGATAGATCTCAATTACTTTTGTTCTCATTTGTTCCTGAATTTCTTTGGATCTTGGCATGATGTGTAGCTTTTGAGGTGCTTTTGGTCTACTTCTCTGTGTCAGGTAGCTCCTATTTAAGTGATTTCTTGATTGAAACAGGTGTGGCAGTAATCAGGCCTGGGGGTGACTACAGAAATTGAACTCAGGTGTGATAAACCACAGTTAAGTTATTTTTTAACAAGGGGGGCAATCACTTTTTCACACAGGGCCATGTAGATTTGGAGGTTTTTTTCTCCCTTAATAACGTAAACGTTCATTTAAAAACTGCATTTTGTGTTCAATTTTGTTATCTTTGACTAATAGTTAACGGTTTTTGATGAGCAGAAACATTTAAGTGTGACAAACATGCAAAAGAATAAGAAATCAGGAAGGGGGCAAATAGTTTTTCACACCACTGTAAATAATTACAAAGTACATTTACATTAAAGATTAAGTACTAACTGTAAGACACAAGAGGATGGAGGTCCCTGCCCCATAGACCTTACAATCTAAGTGGGTGGGTAACTTACAGACACTAATATTGTGTCACTTTAATCTGCAGACTGATGGAAGGTTCTCTTTGGGGGAATTCAGGGATGCCATTCTCAGTGTAAGGAGCAAGGGGCAGAAAGGGTTAAGGTGGGAAACAGCAGTAGTTTTAAGGGATGCAACCATGCAGTTGGTCTGAGAGGAGTGGAGGAGTCGGCCAGGAACATACAGAGACACAAGGGAAGAGATGTAGTGAGGAGCAGAGGAATGGAGGGCTTTGAAGGTTAAGAGAGGGAGTTTGTAAGGTATTCTTTGTTTAATAGGAGCCACGATGTTTATAGCAGGGAAAAGGCCTGTATAAACATCTAAATTAGCATTTTCTGAGCAACCTGGGTGGGACGTACTCTCTGCCAATTCCTATCTTGGGTGCAAGTGGCAGACTCAAGGCACATTTGGCCCATGCACTTAAAATGTGCCCTAAGGGAGTTTTATAAACCTGAGGGGTGTTGTACCCCTTATATATGCTCCTTGTACATTGTAAATGAGCCCTATAGTGTTTGTGCCAAGGTTTCCCTCCACATTGCAGGCTGTTTTACCTATTCACCTACTGGCACAATTTGGCTTCTCCCCATGTCTAATGGGCTGTGCAGAAATCCCCAGGGAAGTGGCTCCAAACCAGTTCCAAGTCATTAGCAGCATTTGTTATGTTCTTCAGTCCAAGTAGTTTTTTGTTTTCTAAATTATAGTCTTTCAACTACATGTAAGTTGCTTCAAGGACAATAGTGTGATGTGCAAATACCCAAGATAATCAGCGAATCATTTTACCAGATAATTAGCACAACTCAGTAGCGCCTGGCGTGAATTGTATTGCTAAAAGTGATTTTAGTACAACTGGGGTGCAAATGGTTAAACATCTATTTCAGAATTAGTCTGCATGTCATAAGGTGTTAATATAATAATCATATAATGATCAGCAGTCTAGACTCAGACATAGGTGGGTTACAAAGCTTTCTTGGGTTTGCCAATATTTCTTTTCTTAATATTTTTTTTCTTTTTGGCCAATGAGATTCTTAATGTTTTGTTTATATTCCTGACATCTTTACAGACAGCATAAGCTGCTTCCCGTGCCCAGACATGGAATGGCCCAATGAGAAGAAGGATCATTGTATTGCAAGCAGAGAAGATTTTCTTTCATTCACCAATGATACAATTTCTGTGCTTTGTTCATCTATTTCTATTCTCTTTTTCCTTATTACTTCCTGGATATTGGGAGTTTTTATTACATACCGGGACAGCCCCATAGTGAGAGCCAACAACCGGAGCCTGAGCTTCCTCCTCCTTGTCTCCATCAAGCTGAGCTTCCTCAGTGTGTTTCTGTTCCTCGGTCGCCCTGTGGATATAACCTGCATGCTGCGCATCATCACTTTTGGAATCACCTTCTCCATAGCTGTCTCTTCTCTCCTGGCCAAGACTATCATGGTTTGTGTTGCTTTCAAAGCCACCAAGCCAGGGAGCTCATGGAGAAAATGGCTGGGAGTCAAACTGTCCAATTCTGTAGTCTTGTTCTGCTCATCCATTCAAATAATCATCTGCATGACTTGGTTGGCCATTTCTCCTCCCTTTCAGGAACTGGACATTCACACTTCCCCTGGAACCATCATCATTCAGTGCAATGAGGGCTCAGCTATTGGCTTTTACTCAGTTATTGGGTATATGGGGCTTCTGGCAGCTGTTAGTTTTGTTTTAGCATTTTTAGCTCGGAGCTTACCGGACAGTTTTAATGAGGCCAAGTACATCACTTTCAGCATGCTGCTCTTCTGCAGTGTTTGGATCACAATGATCCCGGCCTATCTGAGCACCAAAGGCAAAAACACTGTGTGTGTGGAGATATTTGCCATACTCACCTCAAGCGCCGGCCTTTTAGCCTGTATATTTCTGCCCAAATGTTATATTATACTTATTAGACCAGAAATGAACACAAAAACCTATTTGCTTGGAAACAAAGACAATTGAAAAATAATCTTAAACAGGGTAAGAGCTACTGTATTTATCTAATTTTCTTCAAATAGAGTGAATATAAATACATCTAATACAACTGCTATTATGTTATTGCAGTTCATTCTTTGGTAGTTGATATTATTTTGTTATATATATATATATTATATTATATTGTTTAAATGGAATTTTTCTACTTTAAAGTGTCAGGCAAATAATTCAGAAAAGAGAAATCATTATTGTCTTTTTTCAGCTGAAACAATTATACATTTATTTAATAATAATTCTTTTATTTCCTCTGGTACTGACAATAATTACATTTACTGTGCATTTATGGATTCCTTTGCTATTTTATATTGGTTTATGTGCACAGAAATTCATACCCCAGAGATATTGAAGTGGGCAGTAAATTAATGTTATTTCCTTAGCCGTTAATTTGCAAAACATAAATACTAAAAGTATATATAACATCTCCAGGAGAGCTCCCCCAGGTGCCGGTGCCAATATTCATTATACTGTGCAAATCCGCTCTCTTTTCTCCTATTTCCACCTACAGTAAGGGGCTGATTTAATAAAATTATTTTTTTCACTTTTTCACTTTAAACTGAGTGAAATATAAACCAATGATGGGGTTAACTTATCCTTGAAAATATGTGAAATAGAAAACAATGAGGGGATTAATTTCCCCTTGAAACTAGGTAATCAGAAAACAATGAGGGGATTAACTTCCCCTTGAAACTGGGTAAAAAAATGAAGGGATTAACTTCTCCTTGAAAATGTGTCAAGGACAGGCTGTCACTGACTATTCTATTTCTCTACTATTCTAAGCCTCCATAGGACAGATCAAACCTGCCAAACTAAACATTGATAAATCATGAATTATGGGAGTTATTTTTTTTTTCAGGGAAAATTAAAAAAACCCCTCATATTTTTCAAAAAAAACAATATCAGAAAAATTGAGTACTGGCAAAAACCCATTCGTAAATCTCAAAAATATCTAGAAGTAAAAAAAAATCAACTTTTTCTCAATATTGCTTACTAAATGTGCACCTAAGTGATTACCATATTTTAAATTACTTAAATGAATTTGCCATTTTTAACCATTCAGTGAAAATGTTAAGAACTTGTACTAACTTATCAAAGGAAGTGACATCAAAGTGGACCACCATTTTCTTATTAGCTATGGCTGAGATTTTTGGGATGGCTGCAGAGGCTGTAGTCTCAGCATCACTTGTCCTCCTGCAAAGGAGCAGGAGGGCCCAGCAGGAGGGGGAAAGGGATCCAACAGAGCCTAAACCTCTGGTTTACGATGTGCATCTACAATTGCAGGTCCCTGCTAGGATTCAGAAGACATCAGTATCTTCTGGAGGAGATGTCTGATAATGATGTGCAGAGGATGTACCTGCTGAACCAGGCAGCAATTCAGGATCTTTATGCCCTTGTGGCAGAGGATCTTGAACCGCTCTTGGGAAGGCCCAATGCATTGCCTGGGATGTGCCAACTGCTTGCAGTTTTGTACTTCCTATCAACCTTCCAGCCAGTCACCTCGGGCATGATTGGCATGAGTCAGCCAACTTTTTCCAGGATCCTAACTCAAGTGCTGAAGGTGATTCTCAAACACTCATGGGGGCACATTTCCTTCCCATTGACCATGGAAGAATGGCAAAGGGTCAAACAGACTTTTTCCCATTGGAGGGTTACCCAATTGCTTAGGGGCCATTGACTGTACCCATAATTTGCTCACACCACCTAGATAGAGGTAGGAGCAATTCCATAACCAGAAGCACTCTCACTCCCTCAATGTCCCGGTGCTGTGTAATTCCCACCTACAGACTATGAGTATTCGGTCAGGGTTCCCTGAAAGTTGCCATGACTCCTATATCTTGTGCCAGTCAGCTCTCTACCACAAGTTCTCTGAGGGGAGGATGCCAAAGGGTTGGCTTGTGGGTAAGTAATTTCTGTAGTTACACCCCTTGTTTGTTTTTTTTAATTAGATTTCCTATCAAGCACTCCCCCCCCACACACTGCCTAATCTGTTTCACACTGCTCCCTCCAGCTAAAATTGTGTGTGATCCAGAATGTGGGAGATATTGTGAGTTACCTACATTGGACCCGCGTCCTTTTTTGTTGCATCTTGAGTCACCTGAGGGCCCCCCTACAGGGGAAATAGACCCAGTAATTCTCTTTCTGTTTACCCCTGAATAATTCACTGATCAAATAACCAACTGAATGATGGCTATTTTTCATTTTAAAAAAACTTATATAACTTATAAAAGCATTTATACCTTCATTTTTATCTTTTTATATTATGATTGTTTGTTGATTAGTAAGTTTCCATTTAACATAATAAAATTACTAAGATTTCTTATTTAGTCATCCTCCAATCACCCCATCATGTAGCAGAGATGTATTTTGAAACAATTCTAGAAAATATATTGTTAATAATTAATTAATGCAAATAATATAATTGTATTTGAAGTAGTGAATGTAATGGCTGCTGGTCAGTCCTGGATACCCCTTGTTTGACTGTATAAAAATAATATACAGGTATGGGATCCCTTATCCGGAAACCCATTATCCAGAAAGCTCCGAATTACGGAAAGCCTGTCTCCCATAGACTCCATTTTAATCAAATAATTCAGAATTTTAAAACTGATTTCCTTTTTCTCTGTAGAACTAAAACAGAACCTTGTAATTGATCCCAACTAAGATATAAATAATCCTTTTTTGGATGCAAAACAATCCTATTGGGTTTAATTAATGTTTAATTGATTTTTTAGTAGACTTAAGGTATGGAGATCCAAATTACGGCAAGACCCCTTATCTGGAATACCCTTGGTCCCGAGCATTCTGGATAATGGGTCCTATACCTGTATATATAACTGGCCAAAGTGCCTACATGAATGCCCATTGGTCACTAATTTTGCTACTTATATTTTCAAATTGTTGCTGATATTAAAGTGGTAAATGAACATTTTAGCCACCAGAATTTTAAGACAGGCACATTGTCATCCCCAGAAATTACCATCAGGTACATAGAGTGAAGAGATTCATATATAAATATAATTATGGAGCAGCACAGAGCAGGGAGTAATAATTAAATGAATAGTAACTACAAAGGGAACAAATGTCATGTTGGTTTGAAAAACATGTCACTGAATGAAATCTGATTGGCTGTTGTTGGCTCCATCCAGGTTTTCTAACCTGGGGGTCCCTGGTTTAGATGTCCCTGAAAGGCAGCATTTTAAATCAGTCAATGAGTGACATCTGTTTGGCTGTTGGTTGCTCCGCCCACTTTTACTAGCCTTGAACTGCAGTCCCAGCCCCCCAGTGACCAACCATGAAGAGTTTGGGGACCCTGGAATTAATTCTGGGAAAAAGGCAGCGAAATCCACACATTAAAATTTAATGGGTGAAATCTGATTGGCTGTTCAGAGCTCCACCCCCTTTTGGTCATCCAACAAATATAATCTTTTCATTCAGGCTGAGCCCATGACTCTGTGATATAAGTTTGGTGAGTGTGGCGTCAAAGCTGTAAGATTGGCAGCAGTTTCAATTTCCCCATTAAATATGATTGATTGATTTTGTTGGCTCCTCCCACTTCGGCTCCTCCAACAAATGTCACTGTTTCATTCGAGGTGACCCCATAATTATGTTATTCAAGTTTGGGGGTGTAGCCTCAAAGCTGTAAGAGTGGCAGCAGTTTGAAAATCTTCCCTGTCAAAGTCAATGGGAAAATTGGGGGGTTCGGATCGGTGCCACAAATAGACAGGGGGCGGGATCCCTTAGAAAAGCACAAGCAACCTGCTCCACTATAGGGCGAAGATGTGTGGGGAGTTTGTGTGTTGTACCCCTAAAACTGCAATAGGAGTATAGTTTAGAAAATGGGGGGGCGCTAAGAATATATAGAAGATGATTAAGAAGCAGAAGAACCAGCTGAAGTCGAAGAATAGTAGGTTGGCTATTGAAACTAATCAGTTTAAAAGCAAAGATCTTATTGGCTGCTATGGGTTAATGGTCCTGGTCCAAAATTGCTTTTCATTACATAAGAGGGTAAATTTATTTTTATTGTTCTGTTTATGGTGGTGAAGTCAATTATTGTGATAAGTGAAATAGCAATAGAAGGGGGAGTGACTGATATTTTGCAGTTGGACGGCTATGTGGGACAGCGGGAGGGCTATGTGGGACAGCGGGAGGGCTATGTGGGACAGCGGGAGGGCTATGTGGGACAGCGGGAGGGCTATGTGGGACAGCGGGAGGGCTATGTGGGACAGCGGGAGGGCTATGTGGGACAGCGGGGGGGCTATGTGGGACAGCGGGAGGGCTATGTGGGACAGCGGGAGGGCTATGTGGGACAGCGGGAGGCCTTTGTGGGACAGCGGGAGGGCTATGTGGGACAGCGGGACGGCTATGTGGGACAGCGGGAGGGCTATGTGGGACAGCGGGAGGGCTATGTGGGACAGCGGGAGGGCTATGTGGGACAGCGGGAGGGCTATGTGGGACAGCGGGGGGGCTATGTGGGACAGCGGGAGGGCAATGTGGGACAGCGGGAGGGCAATGTGGGACAGCGGGAGGGCTATGTGGGACAGCGGGAGGGCTATGTGGGACAGCGGGAGGGCTATGTGGGACAGCGGGAGGGCTATGTGGGACAGCGGGAGGGCTATGTGGGACAGCGGGAGGCCTTTGTGGGACAGCGGGAGGGCTATGTGGGACAGCGGGAGGGCTATGTGGGACAGCGGGAGGGCTATGTGGGACAGCGGGAGGGCTATGTGGGACAGCGGGAGGGCTATGTGGGACAGCGGGAGGGCTATGTGGGACAGCGGGAGGGCTATGTGGGACAGCGGGAGGGCTATGTGGGACAGCGGGAGGGCTATGTGGGACAGCGGGGGGGCTATGTGGGACAGCGGGAGGGCAATGTGGGACAGCGGGAGGGCTATGTGGGACAGCGGGAGGGCTATGTGGGACAGCGGGAGGGCTATGTGGGACAGCGGGAGGGCTATGTGGGACAGCGGGAGGGCTATGTGGGACAGCGGGAGGCCTTTGTGGGACAGCGGGAGGGCTATGTGGGACAGCGGGACGGCTATGTGGGCAGCAGAAGGGCTATGTGGGCAGCGGGAGGGCTATGTGGGACAGCGGGAGGGCTGTGTGGGACAGCGGGAGGGCTGTGTGGGACAGCGGGAGGGCTGTGTGGGACAGCGGGAGGGCTGTGTGGGACAGCGGGAGGGCTATGTGGGACAGCGGGAGGGCTATGTGGGACAGCGGGAGGGCTATGTTGGACAGCGGGAGGGCTATGTGGGACAGCGGGAGGGCTATGTGGGACAGCGGGAGGGCTATGTTGGACAGCGGGAGGGCTATGTGGGACGGTAGCAATAGACTTTACAGAATCCTTCTGTAAGGCTGAATACCAGCAAGTGGTTCTTTTCTTTAATTGGGTTTCCATAGAGTTCACCCCATTTCTATTACTTAGGGAATGAAATGAAAGGTAAAATATCAATGCAATGGAAAGAGTTAAAGTTAAAGATAAAACATAAGTTTGCAGACTCCTAAGGGACTTGCCATACAGAGACATTAGTGACAGTTTATCTTCAGAGCAAAGATATAACAGTAAATGTACCATTCCCCGAATAGAGCAGAGCTCCCCCGGTGTCTGTGTCTATATTCATTCTACTGAGCAAATCCTCTCTCTGCTCTCTATAAAATGAGGGTTGGATGAGCCGGGCCCCTTACTCTGTTCTACACACACAGCCCAACCCTGGGGCCCCTGTGTCTCTCTGTGCCACTGACTGTTACTGGGGCAAATCCTCTCTCTGCTCTCTATAAAATGAGGGTTGGATGAGCCGGGCCCCTTACTCTGTTCTACACACACAGCCCAACCCTGGGGCCCCTGTGTCTCTCTGTGCCACTGACTGTTACTGGGGCAAATCCTCTCTCTGCTCTCTATAAAATGAGGGTTGGATGAGCCGGGCCCCTTACTCTGTTCTACACACACAGCCCAACCCTGGGGCCCCTGTGTCTCTCTGTGCCACTGACTGTTACTGGGGCAAATCCTCTCTCTGCTCTCTATAAAATGAGGGTTGGATGAGCCGGGCCCCTTACTCTGTTCTACACACACAGCCCAACCCTGGGGCCCCTGTGTCTCTCTGTGCCACTGACTGTTACTGGGGCAAATCCTCTCTCTGCTCTCTATAAAATGAGGGTTGGATGAGCCGGGCCCCTTACTCTGTTCTACACACACAGCCCAACCCTGGGGCCCCTGTGTCTCTCTGTGCCACTGACTGTTACTGGGGCAAATCCTCTCTCTGCTCTCTATAAAATGAGGGTTGGATGAGCCGGGCCCCTTACTCTGTTCTACACACACAGCCCAACCCTGGGGCCCCTGTGTCTCTCTGTGCCACTGACTGTTACTGGGGCAAATCCTCTCTCTGCTCTCTATAAAATGAGGGTTGGATGAGCCGGGCCCCTTACTCTGTTCTACACACACAGCCCAACCCTGGGGCCCCTGTGTCTCTCTGTGCCACTGACTGTTACTGGGGCAAATCCTCTCTCTGCTCTCTATAAAATGAGGGTTGGATGAGCCGGGCCCCTTACTCTGTTCTACACACACAGCCCAACCCTGGGGCCCCTGTGTCTCTCTGTGCCACTGACTGTTACTGGGGCAAATCCTCTCTCTGCTCTCTATAAAATGAGGGTTGGATGAGCCGGGTCCCTTACTCTGTTCTACACACACAGCCCAACCCTGGGGCCCCTGTGTCTCTCTGTGCCACTGACTGTTACTGGGGCAAATCCTCTCTCTGCTCTCTATAAAATGAGGGTTGGATGAGCCGGGCCCCTTACTCTGTTCTACACATGCACCCCCACATGCCCTTGTATTGGGGAACATTGTGTTTCCCAGGGAATCATGGCTGTATGCAACTCCCTAATAGAACTGATCTATCTGATAATGCTGTGTGTGGGACCCTGCGCGCCTGGGGCACTGCCTGCCATCCCTGCCTGCCATCTGGAGATCATTAAAACATATGAGGAATATGAATATATTAAGGAAGGAGATATTATGATTGGAGGAGTGATGACTTTTAGTACTAAATTTCCTGGACCACGAGATGAAAGAATTATTTACTGTGATGAGTAAGTTTTATTTTACCCTAAGAGATAGGAAAGATATAACTTACAGCAGGGTAGGTTCTACTGTTACCCTTCTGGGCTGGGCAAAATGCTACTCCCCAACTTTGTACCACCCATTCAACTCCCAAATCTGGAAAATATCCGTACTTGGGTACCTAATGGATCTGCCCTGTATAGGCAGCCAGAGCCCTTGCGCTAAAGATAAAGCACTTTGCCATTCAGATTGTTCTGGGATATAATTTTTCATGCCTAAATATATTAATATTTATCCCAAATGCATTTTCTCTAAACAGTCAGTGAGAGGGAAGGAAAAGATCTATGAATTTCTGGGCCCAACGTTCCAGCAGAGGCTGTTGTTGGAGGCAAATCTTCCAGCTAATCATAAACCTGATAATTACTATGATTTACTGTCCAATTTATTAGACATATTTTCCAAGAAATGCAGTCACTCAAGCTGGGAACCCATCAGGGTGTGCGGCCTTTTGCCCCTGTACAGTGAAACCTCACTTTCAAATACCCTGGTTTTATGTTTTCCCATATTTTACACAGTTTTTTTGTCCCACCAACATATCATGTTGTTCTGCCTATACACCTACTGGCACAGTTTGGCCTCTCCCCGTGTGTAATGCACACACACCCCCATGCAACTGCTTCATAAACACTTTCAGAGTTAATTGTTTTTTGTCCCCACAACTAAAGCAAATAATGCTCTGTATGTTGGACATGGGGGAGATCATAAGATGCTATGCATATCAGTATATTACAGACAGAAAAATCTTTGCAATGGAACAATTTATTCCCAGAGGGACTGTTTTGTATAAGTAAAGTGACTGAAACTTTAGCCACAGCTTGTGTTCTCTATATAATAACCAGTCAGTGCAGGAATCTCCATTGATTTGCTTTGGGCACAATAAATTGTGTTTTTTGTTATGTTTCTCCATTATGTGGGAGGGGATATTGTGTTATGATATATAAGTGATAGAATCAAACCAGGGAGCAGCCAGGACTGTGATTGGTTGGCCTTTATGCATGTTTAATAGGGAACAGGCAGTGACTAGAGCAAGCATAGGAAAGAAGAATATTGTGAGTGCATCCCTAAGCTCAGTGACATCAGCCAAGAGCAGACTGAGCATGTGCAGTAGTTGGGCAAAAGATGGAGAGCTACTGTGGGCATCTTCAGGGGCATGGGGCTTTATGTCTATAGAGCTTTGGTGGCTTTGGGCTGGTAGAAGGGCCCAAAACACATAGCTAAACATTTCTAGCCATATTCTTTTTTAGGCTTTAGTTTTCCTTTAAAATTGTCTTTATCACCTTAAAAGGACTGATAGGATATTCATTTTTAAAATCATCTTTTTCCTGAAGTTTCTTCTGATGGACCTTCCACCCTCCATGTGGGCCTGCACCTCCTCACTAAGGACTAAATATCATGGGGGTTTGTCTTTGACAACTTCTCGTATTTACCACTGATACCATGATGAATGGGTTTGCACTGATCAGTAACCCGAATGATAACCAAGTAGAGTAGAACCAGTATAATGTCAGTCACCAGATGGAGATGCGCCCAACACAATTGCCCCCAAATCTAAGTCAGATTTTCCGTATTTGATGTGGGAGAGATGTATGTGCCCGGTTATTTCAGTGCAACTGAGCTGGGGCAATTGATGCAGGCTGCTGTGGGAACCCTGGGGCTACTCTGTCTGGTTCAGGGTCACCTCCATGGACAGGGGCAGCTGTGCAAGAATTGGAACTCAGGTATCTTTAATGCAACTGACTGCAGCCAAGTACAACTGCACTTGTGGTTGTAACTACCCCTTTCCCTTGATGAACTCCATGTCATTACTCACTGGGGTGGCCCATCCCCCCTGCTCCCATTAGAAGAACCCTCCCCTTCAAGCGACCAATACAACTCTCCTATCATTCCTTCTGCCTTTGCTCCCATTGGAAGCAACATTTTCTTTTTAACCTTGGGAAAGGATTAGGCCTGCTCTTTGTATAGAGACAGACTTGTTTTGGGTCTGTTTTTCTAATTTCTGGTTACATGGGGCTCGTTTATCAATGCATCGCAGCACACAAACCGACGCAATTATGATTATGCTCCATTTTGTGCTTACACTCAATAGCATATGCGTTACATTGCGTTGGTTCATTTATTTTTCCGCCAGTTCTTTTTATGCGCATGTCGCAAATACTGGGCAATAATGTCGCAAGCAACTACGTGTTTTTTGGGGGGGTTTTAAGTGCCTGATTTTTGAGTGAGTGCGCCCTTTGCGCCTATGTTTGTGCTATTTGCGCGTATATAGGGGCAGATTTGCGCCGGCACGGCTGCATTGAAATCTTTAAACCTGTTCATTTGTGGCGTATTTCTGACTACGCGTTCTTCCCCATTTGCGCTAGTATAGTCGCAGATTTGCACTACAATAAACTAATTTAGGTATGTCATTAATAAAACCATGTTAATGTTTCTCAAATTTATGATATGTTAATTAGCATTATTATAAAAATATAATTAATTTATTCACAATGTTTTAATAACATTTACCCTTTTTTAACTTTGTTCTTATCTTGAAAGGCAGTTTCCCTTGTTAATGTGATGGACTCTTTCATATCTTGTTTCCATTTAAACACCAACTGACTGGGTTGTTAAGCATGTAGTTGGTATGGATTTATTAGAGCATTAGCTTGCGCCATCTATGCACATCATTTATGACAAGTTTTGCGTCGTCATATGTGCAGTTTTGCAACATCATATGTGCATGTTTGTATAGTGCAGCAGCTTGCGTCAAAACTAGAGCATGAAACTTTAAGCGACCGTGTTTGCGCTATACTGTTAAATATGCTTATGCACAGGGCAAAAGTTTTGCCTCTGCGACTATTACAGCGATGCGTTGGTAAATGAGCCCCATGGTGTTCAGGATACAGGGCTTGTTTTTCTTGCATACCAGATAGGTAGCTGGTTTAGACTTCAGATGATGGAAGCATCTAGTGAGTGAGGCTTGTTTCCTCCTATAAGTCAGTACCCTGCTTGCACCCCCAACAGTTATGGGATCTGCTTCCTTTATATTTACGTTCCTGTGTGTCCCTCCCATTAGATTGCCTCTAGCTATAGTGTCTTGATACTTAGTCACTTGGAGTATTATGATATTAACGTTACTTGAAGGGCTTTGCTGCCTAGCCTTGTGGGCTTTCATCTTGTTGATAAATGGAAATACGTTTTGGGTAACTTGTACTGTAATCTGTCAAGCTTCCAACAGGATTTCATCTTTTCATCCGGAGCTGACAAATGATTCCTTTTACTGTGTGACCCATTTATCCTGTCTGAGCAGGTTGTGCCTTTGGTACCTGCTCACAGGGCTCTCAGTCTGGGTAACTTCTCTAGATATGGCACTCCTGTGCACTGCCTTTGTTTTCTTTCAAATATTTTCATGTTAGAGAGGAAGGTCTATATTTGCTTGTTTGAAACTTTTATATCACTTTTAGATTGAAGAAATATAATTGAGCTTTAGATACAAGCAGCTAGAGAAGATTTTTATGATTTCTTTCCCCAGACCAAGTCCCCAGAAGTTCCGTTATCTTGTGGAGTTTCTCTTCCTCATCAAGGAACTTAATGATAATCCATCAAGGTTACCCAATGTGACCCTGGGATACCATATACATGATTCCTGTGGAACCTCACAAAGGGCTCTGATCAACGTATTTAAAATTTTATCTGGTACCAGGGAACCAGTTCCTAATTATTCCTGTGTAGCAATGAGAAACATTGTTGGCTTTATTGGGGATTTAGAGTCTCAACCAACTATATCTATGGCATATATGCTGGGTGTGCTGGGCTATTCCCAGGTGAGAAACCTAGTTTTATTTGCTAATACTTCTTATTTTGTATCTTAATGTGGCTTCTAAGTATTAGAAGAAGGTGCTAGAAGTGTATTTCAATCAGAGAACATATAGCTTGAGTCAGTTTTGGCTGTAATTGTGCCCCTAATGAATTTGCCAAAAAGGGAAATGTGGTAAAGAAATGTAATAATCTTTTCTGTAACTTACACCCCACTTATACTGAAGGTTATATAGAAGATTTGTACCACTAGGTTGACAGGGACCTATTTATCAGGATGTGAAAGAGCTAGTATATAAATACACAACACAATGCCGAAACTCTAGGAATCACCATGTAAAATCCAGTGTATTCATCAAGATGCATCATTTAATGTGGTTGTTATTTACAAAAATTTACAGCATAAAAAGTGGTGGTATTTATAAAATGGTACTTACTATCCTTCTCTCCTAAGAAATGTTCAACAGAATTTGAATTATTTAAGCACATGGGGAAAACGGGGAAAATGTTGTGCATCAAAAAAAATTGTCACGCACAAGAATTCTTTTTAGTGCGCGACAATTCTTTTGACAAGATACTATTCTTTTTGACATAAGAGACAATGGGCCTGATTCACTAAAGGGCGATAAAAATTATCGCACGCTGGGGGGCGTGGCTTGCCACCGAGGGAAATGGCCGCTTGACTCGAGAGCTCCGCAGGTCAGAGAAAGGCAAAGCCCTGTAACAAAGAGTAAACCATGGGGAAAGCAAACAAAAGCAGAGGCGACACGGAGAGAACTTCGGCCAGAAAGCAACTGCCGACACAACAAGAACTAGCACCACTATTTGTCCGTAAAAAAGCTGACCGCGCGCTCCCCAAGATGGCGCCAATAGGCGCGGACAGGGAGAGCTGCGCAGAGGAAACACGCGACACCTCAGACCAAGATAGCGAAGGTGAGGAAGAACCAAACATACAAACTTACCTGGCGAACCTCCCTTCTCGAACAGAACTGAAAACGATGCTCCAGGATATGGCTGCGTCGCTAAAAGAGGAACTGCAAGACATCAAAAAAGATATGCTCACCATCGCAACCCGCACTGATGACATTGAGACTAACCAAAATAAACTTCTACAAAATGAAAAAGTGCTACACACTAAACTAAGCACACAATCACAGGTGATGGCAGAAATGCAAAGGCAACTGGAGGACCTGGAGAACCGAGGCAGACGAAACAATATCAGGGTAAGAGGCCTACCGGAATCTATCAAAACGGAGGAAATCCTCCCCTCTCTGCTACAAATATTTAACAAACTTCTATCCAGGGCCCCAGAGACAGAAATTGAAATTGAAAGGGCTCACAGAGTCCAAAAGCCCAAAGCAGCACCCCTAAATGCCCCTAGGGATGTGCTGTGCTGTCTTAACAGTTTCAGACTTAAGGAAGAAATCCTTCTTAAAGCTAAGGACCTGAGCAATATAACTTTTGAAGAAAATACCATAAAACTATTTCAAGACGTATCAAGATCTACCTTAATGAAAAGAAAAGCTCTAAAACCAGTAACAGATGCACTCCGGGGAAAAAATATCCCATACAGATGGGGATTCCCCTTTGCCCTGCTGGCTTCTATAGACGGTAATCAAGCAGCGCTACGAACGCCAGACGACACTAAGATTTTTCTACAAAAGCTGCAACTCCCAACAATGCACCTACCGGGATGGGCACAAGAGACTAACCAGAACCAGCAGATGGACTTTGAATTACAAGGCGCCTGGACACCGACGCGTACCCCAAGAAGAATACCAAGAACCCCGCGACCCATGAGCTCCAGAGAAAGACTCCGCTCACCAAAAGAGGGGCTCATTTGAACCCCCCCCTCTGCCACCACGACTTTCTACAAAATACCCAGGACTACTGACCGGGTAGTATATTTTGATTAAAATTACAAAAGCTTTATGAAGAGTTGTTGAAACTCGGTTTACTCAGTTATGTTAAAAATGTTTAAAAATGTTGAAACACTTTACTATTAGCCCAGGTAACACCCCACTTTTTATAGTACCTAAGTGTTACAGGGCGGGCCTGAGACCCAGGACACACAGTTAAGTAAAACATGGCAATGTTCCCCCAGGTTGACAATCACAACCCCCCAAGAAAAATGGCCATACGTATAATATCCCAAAGGTGGAAAGCTACTATAACACCTTTTGGAATGGCTATAAGGGAATATACAGTTACACAGTTTAACTCCCAGTTCAACTCCCTCTCTCCCCATACCCCATACCCTAAAAGGGCAACAACGAGTAGTACAATATCTAAACCGACACCAAAAGATACCAGGTGTAAAGGTTTAAATATAAAGAGAAAAAAACTAAATACAAAAACTTTATGGATTGTAAAATAATAAGTTATAATGTAAACGGCCTTAATGAGCCGGTCAAAAGGTCACAAATCCTAGGAGAATGTAAAAGACTTGGAGCACAGCTGGTCTTGCTCCAAGAGACTCACTTCCAGGAAAACAAAATACCCCATTTTAAAAACAAATACTTCCCAACAGTTTTTGCCAGTAACAACCCACACAAAAAAAGCTGTGGGGTAATGACACTAGTCCACAAAGACCTACCTTTGGTCATACAAGATCAAAAAAAGGACGATGAAGGGAGATTCATAATTATTAAGGGTAAATTGGTAAACACTACAGTTACAATAGCCAATGTCTATGCCCCCAACACGAACCAAGTTCAATATATATGCAAGTTCTTAGCTATTCTAGAAACATTTGCAGAAGGTATCATATACTTAGGAGGAGACCTTAATGTACCACTTAACCCTTTGGTTGATACTTCCAACAAAAAAAGTAACATACCTTACAAGGGACTAAAGAAAATTAAAAAATCTCTAACCAACCTACAGCTGGTGGATGCTTGGAGGGGCATAAACGCAAACAGTATTGACTACTCACATTACTCAAAAACTCACTCATGCTATTCTAGGATTGATTACATATTCACCTCTCAAAAATGGCTCCATCTATGCTATGCAGCAAAAATCACACAATGTACCCTCTCAGATCACTCGCCAGTTGTGGTTGGTTTCAAAATCCCCAATTCCACCAAACCAGAATTTAACTGGAAACTGAACAATATGGTATTGCTGAATAACAAAACAAAAGACCAAATAAAAACTATGATAAAAGAATTTTTTATAGAAAACAACTTACCCGGTACAAAGTCAACGATGCTATGGGAAGCACACAAATGTGTACTAAGGGGCCAACTAATTGCCCTATGCACCAAACTTAAAAAAGAAAGAGAGACCCAAATCAAAACATTACTAGCAGAAATAGGGAAACTAGAACAAACCCATAAACAAACAATAGCAATCAACACGCTCAATCAACTAGAAAAAACAAGAACTCAATTGAAAGCCTTACTGGATCAATACTCCTACAAGGCTTACCTATGCTGCAAACAAAAAACATACGAACTAGGTGACAAAAGCACCAAACACTTTGCCAGTATCCTAAAAAGAATACAACCAAAATCATATATACCCAACATCAAAAATAAAAACCAAACCCTCTGCCACACCACTCCCCAAATAGCACAATGTTTCCAACAATTCTATCAAGAATTATACAACCTCCAAAAACCAAAAGACCCTGTCCCCCACCAAACAGCCATTGCAAAATTTATCCAAGAAGCTAACCTACCTACAATCTCCCAAGAACAACAGCAATGGATAGACGAACCTTTCACCACTAAAGAAATACTAGATACTATACACTCCATCCCGACAAACAAGAGCCCAGGCCCAGATGGATATAACTCCCTTTACTACAAAGTTTATTCCAATGAACTTATTCCCTATATGACACAATATTTTAATGATATCAATAAAGAAAATAATTTCCCGGCACAGGCCAAAGAAGCCCACATCACCGTAATACCCAAACCAGGAAAAGACCCCCAACTATGTGCAAGCTACAGGCCCATATCATTAATTAATGTCGATATCAAAATATATGCAAAAATTATAGCAAATAGGATAAAAACAGTGTTAGCCCAATTAGTACACCCAGACCAGGCTGGCTTTGTACCGGGTAGGGAGGGGAAGGACAATACTTACAAAATTATATCTCTCATCCACTTTGCCAAAAAGAGACAAATACCTGCAATGATTTTAACAACAGACGCGGAAAAAGCTTTCGTCATGGCACTATACCAAGAACCCACAGCCCGCGTTAGAGTAAATGGCTCACTCTCACCACAGATTCATATACACAATGGAACCAGACAGGGGTGCCCCCTCTCCCCGCTCCTCTTTGTGTTAGTGATGGAAACCTTACTAGCACACATAAGGGGAAACCCTGACATCTCAGGCATTATAACAGGCAAAAGGGAACATAAGATAGCAGCATTCGCAGACGACCTATTACTAGTCATTACAAAACCCAACATAACGCTACCGAATGTAATGCAGCTGCTCCTACAATTTGGCAAAGTATCCAACTTCAAGGTAAACGTAAGCAAGTCAGAAGCCATAAATATCAATCTCCCAATCTCAACAAAAACTAAATTAGAACAGAATTTCCCATTCCAGTGGTCCCCCAACAAGATTAAATATTTAGGAATATTGCTAACACCCGACCTCTCCAAGCTATACCAAGCTAATTTTGTCCCACTAATAGACAAGGTGGACAAACAACTGAAAAGGTGGAAAACGCTAGGCCTATCATGGTTTGGGAAAATACAAGCAATTAAAATGTCTATAATGCCACAAATCCTCTACTATCTCCAAACCATACCTATTAAGATCCCTAAAATATTTTTCCAATCAATTAAGAGAACAATATCCAATTTCATTTGGGGAGACAAAACCCCCAGACTCAAATACGAAACCCTAATTCTCCCCAAAAGCAAAGGAGGACTATCAGTCCCAGATACTTACCGGTACTACGCATCGATCCACCTGGTGCGAACCCTCCACTGGTACCTGCAAAGTAAGGAGAAAATATGGGTGGAAACAGAACAAGCACTGTACAAAATCCCACTAAGCAACCTACTATGGGCCCAAACCACAAATATACCTAAGGAAACACTATCACACCCTGCTATAGCGGCAACACTAGAAATCTGGAATAAACACAGACAACAACTTATCACAACAACACCCTTCCCCAAATTCCAAACACTGATAGCAAACCCAGAATTCCCCCCCAGCTTAGACACTAGGGCCTTTGCAAGATGGGGAACTTATAAAGAAAGAGAAACCAGGTTAACTGATTTTTATAAAAAAGGGAAAATCATAAACTTGGCAAGCATTCAAAAAATTTGGGGACCCCACCCCAGAGACGCATGGTGCTACAACCAACTGCATCATTACCTAAACAAATTTAAAGGAACACCACCTAGTAACCAAACAACTACATGGGAAAGTTTGATAGAAACCCAGAAACTACCTACAAGACCGCTGTCTTATACATACCAATTTCTGCTGATAAACTACAATACCCCCCAGCAGGGTTACTTTGATGCCTGGGAAAAAGAACTAAACATAAACATCCCCCCAAAACATAGAGAAAAAATACTAACAAATATCCACAAATCCTCCAGAGCATCAAGAATACGGGAGATGCTCTTCAAAATAACCACCAGATGGTACTATGTGCCCGAGAAGCTAAATAAGCTTTTCCCAAATGCTAGCAACAAATGCTGGAGATGCGACTCTGAGGTGGGGTCCTTCAAACATATATGGTTCTCATGTACAGCTTTGACACAGTTCTGGAGTAAAGTGTGTGAAACAACCAGCAATATCACTAATAGCAATATTCACCCCTCCAACCTCCCCCTGCTTCTATTATACTATGATGGTAACAGCAAGGTAATTGTAAAAGATAAATTGACACTCCACTTATTGCATGCAGCAAAAGCATTAATCCCCAAAAAGTGGAAATCAATAAACCCCCCAACAGTAAAGGAATGGACCACTCTAGTAGAAGAAACTAGGAAACTAGAAGAAATCACAGCCTTGCTGCATAATAAGATCCAACAATATCATAGTACTTGGAACCCCTGGATAAATTTGCTAAAGTAAGATAATACTACTATAATAGGACAAAATCCTAGGAACGAGAACCTACATACCAACAGGTGACTTAAGATGTAATGAAAATGCAATGTATTTTACTATCTTTGTATAACAAAACTCGCTGTTAACCCTGTCAAAACAATATGGACAATGAATACTGTAACTTTTGCCGAACCCCCCCCCCCTTTTTATCTTCTGTATCCCTCCCCCCCCCCTTTTTTCTCTTTTGTACCCCCCCCCCCTCTTTGAATGGAAAATCAATAAAAGAAAGATTTTGAAAAAAAAAAATTATCGCACGCTTTTTTTGCGTTAAAAAACGCAAAATAATTTGCGCGCGATTCACCATAGTATTATGGCGTGCGAAAAATCGTCATTTTCGCATGGGTTATTTCTCGCACTAGTTTTACCATTTTTCGTTAATTTCCACGCTGAAAAGAATACGATTGCATGATTCACTATAACTTTTGCGCGCTAAATATCGCATTCGGCTATACGAAAATTAACACCTACTTCAGGCAGGCGAAAAATTATAGAAAAGTACAGTAAATGATTTTTTGCAATAAAATATGGACTTACAGTGTTATTTATTCAGTCTGTGTTTCCCCCAGAGTGACGCAGCCGCCAGTTTGCAGCGAAATGTTCATTTTTAATACAGTAATTTTCTGCAAGTATTGGCGTGTATGGCTAACATGGCGTGCGTTCATTTGCGCAACTATTTCTATTTGGCTACAAGTGATGAAATGTTTCGCCAGGCATGGATTCGCAGCGAAGTTTTGGACGTGCGTTGAATTTTTTCGCGGCGGATTTTTTCATGCGTTTCGCAAAACAATCCGCCAATGGCAAAACGCATGAAAAAATTTGCCACGCAAAAATTCACCGTACATCCAAAAATTGATACAAGCATCAAAAAATAATAGTCACAGCAACAATTTTTTTGCCCGCACAACATTTTTGCCGTTTCGTGGATCTTTCGAAAGATTTGCTAATTTTTCACTAAAGAAACCAGAACACATTTGCTCATCACTAGTGGCTACAATTTATACGCATCTACTATTTATATGATACCATTTATATGCTACCATTTATATGTGGCTAATATTTATATACACCATTTATATGCGGCAACAATTTTTATACACTATTTCTATGCTACCATTCATATGCGGCGATTATTCGCGTAATTTAGCGCATGTACCGGCAAATACCGCATTGAAATAGTCTTTCGCGAGTTAAATAACGCATGCAACATCGCGCGTAAAAAAGCGCAAGTATGCTTAGAGTGAATCGTGCGAAAAATCGCCAAAATTAAGCCGCGGTAAAAATTTTAGCGCACAATAAAAATAGCGCACGTTTTATCGCCCTTTAGGGAATCAGGCCCAATGGGGCCAATTCACTAAAGGTCGATAACGCTTATCGCATGCTTTTTTGCATTAAAAAGCATGCAATAAATAAGTACCGATTCATCAAAGTCATTTCGCATGCGTTAAATAGCGAATGGAAAGAATGCTAACGCATGATTCACAAAACCACATGAAGCATTAAACGCGTTAAATAATGCAATAATATGTGCGAATATTAACACCTAAGTGGGGGAAGCGTTAGTCAGAGCACATTGTGATTTTTGAGCATTTGTGAAGACAAGATGGAGTTTGCACTGTGATTTTTGATGGATTTGGAGGAGGACCAGCAAGTATGTGAATGTCCTGGAGTGATGCGTCCTGGATGCCATACGATTGGTGTCTGGTAATTACATCTCATTTCCCCAAAATTGAAATGAGTGGAACACCATGAAAAGGCAGTTCTATGGCGTGAGTGGCATCCCCAATGTGTTGGGTGCCACTGATTGCACCCACGTGGCTTTTTCCGGAACAGGAAGAGCTACCACTTCCTGAATATACAAGTGGTGCATGATGAACGTATGAACATCATGAGCATCGTGTCTGACTTCCTCGGCTCCTCTCATGATGCTTACATCTTAAGGCAGTCCATGCTTTATGATGCTTTTCAATGCCTCATGAGTGGCTGTTAGGTAAGTATTTGTGTAATGTCTAGCACAACTTGCCCACATTTGCTTTCTGTCTCCGACAGACAAACCAGGCCCTGCCTGCCATAAGCTTGTTTTGCAATTGCAAAAGGGCCCTCTTTTGCCAGTGGGAAAGTCAAAGCAGCTACTTGTAGTGTCACCTATCAGTCTCACACTGTCACATCTGTTGCAAAAGGGCCCTCTTTTGCCAGTGGGAGAGTCAAAGCAGCTACTTGTAGTGTCACCTATCAGTCTCACACTGTCACATCTGTTGCAAAAGGGCCCTGTTTTGACAGAGGGAGACTGGAAGCAGCTTATTTGTTTGCAGCATCTTACAGTATTCCATCTTATTTTATTTCAGGAGATGCTGGCTACCTGTGCTCTAGGTGGCTGATCACCCCCATTCACAGGCCACGTACATGGGCTGAATGTGCTTTTAATGAAGCACATGTCAGAGCACGGTCTGTGATTGAGAGACCATTTGGGGTGGTTAAAACCCACTTCCGCTAGCTGGGTAAATCAGGAGGCAGCCTCGTGTACAGCCCCTCTAAAGTTGCCCAAATTGTGGCTGCGTGTGCTGTACTGCACAATCTGGCTAACCAGCACAGCTTACCAGGCGATGTGGCTGAGGACCTGGAGGACCCCATACATCCCCAAGATCCTGTCCGAGGTGCGGATGCCAGAGGGAATAAAGTCCGGGGCAGAAATCCTTACCAATTGCTTTTCCTGTGAGTACCTACAATCTTTAATCCCATAAACAAGAAACACCAAACAACTTCTCAAACAAAAAGGTTTTTATTTACAGTGAAATTAGTTGCTTACAAAAGAAATGCTCCTTTCTTTTCTTTCTCACAGCAGTAGTGAGTGGCAACTAAGGCCGATGTGTATTTGAGCAGGTGATTCCCCCCCCAACACAAATAGCAAAAAGCAAAATATTTATTTACAAAGTGTTGTGTCCATGGAATATAGAGTAACACACAGACAAGTAGCTGCTGGAGTAATTTCTGTAATGCTTAACAGGAAGCTAAGTCCATAACACAGTAAGAATAAAGTAGCAGAGAAAATATAACAGCAGAGAAAACATGAAGCCTTATACATAAGACTCTAGTCCTAGAACAGCATCAGCAGATTCAACAGGAAACATGCACAATTACTTTATCTCATATTCAACACAAAGCACTATATAAGCACATAGGACTAATGTGTATTAATATTATTGCTTAATACAACATTTGCCCCAGAAAATTAAAAAAACAAAGATGACTGAAAAATTGGAAACTAATAAGAAAACCTGGACATTTATTTTTGTCTGTCTACTTGGAGCTGCAGAAGTGCTTGCTGAGATATCAGCACTATCTCTAGTACTCGAGCGTGTTGGCATTCCTCTACTTGTTTGCAGAACACTTTGCAAGTTTGTGTTCATTTCCTTTTGTGCATGTGTCATGCTCTCTATCAGGGAATTGTGTGTTTCTACCAGGGAATTTTGTTTTTGTAACAGGGAATTTTGATTTGCCAACAACACAACATTTTGTTGCTGGACCTTTAAATGTTCCTGATGCAGGTTTAACATAGCTGCCTCATCCGAGGCTTGTCCTGCCTGACTATCATTATAGGCTTTGGTGGCAACACACAAGTCCAGATGGATAGTGTGCATTTTTTTCATTAATGACTTGTGCCGGATCAGTGATCTCTGTCAGGTTCCACTACTTGGGGGGCACCTGAGATGTTGTGGGTTTGGGCTTGTGTGTGACTTGGAGTTGTTGGGGAGTTTCGGAGGGCTCATCCTCAGAAAACATTGCTACATCACTGCAACATTCCCCAGACTGTCTGTCACTGTCATCCCCACTAAATCTCTTTGCTTCCATTTCAGAATCTTCTCAGTGTGGTGAGTGGAGCTGAGTTGAGGAGTGTCCAGCAGAGCATTGTTGGCCACCTTTTTGAAAAAATAAATAAATAATTTCAATGTTTGGAATTCTATTCATGATGCCTGCAAAACTGCATGTACAACAATGTTTAGCATTTGTTTTCCAACATGACAAAGTTTATTTTGCAAAAACTATTTGTGTACATTGATTCATTCCAAAAGGTCAAATGTTTTGCCGTACAGAGTGCAAGGGCAAAATCAAATTGGAAAGATTGAGTGTCCAAAAGTACAAGATGAACTGACTGCACCTAACCCCGCAAGACACACTTGGCCAATAACACACCTATCTTATTAGCAATACACTGCACTTCTGTAATTGAAACCCCTGCAATATACACGGACACAATTCCCTCTCATCCCATTGCACAAGCCTGACACAAAACATAGGTCCTACAAACTTAGTAACAATATTACCTGCAATGGGAGCAACAGAGAATTGTCAGCCTTTGCTTCTGCCCGGTGGTGGTAAGGATGAATCTGTTGTAGAAAACATTGTATTACATTAATATTAAGCTTCTCTGCAAGAAAAAATATACTTGTATTAATGTCATTACACCTACCTTTGCCGACATTCCTGTCTGAATCATATATCCCAGCAACACCAGTCACACTGTCTGTGTGTATAAATAGTACACTTTTTTTGAAGGGCCACCTCCAGTTCCAGACCTTAATAAAATATATGAATGCTTTTATTGTGTTGGCTCCAATAATCAATCCCATAACAATGCAGTCACTTTTTGTCACTCATTGTTGCCCAAATGAATCCCTTTCTTCCCAGTGTAACAATACTAAGGCTCTGGCACTAACCCTACTAAACTGCTGCAAGTTGCTACTAACTGGCCTCACTAACTCCAATCCCTCTCCCTTATATTCTGTATTAAATACTGCTTCCACAATAATCCTCCTTCATAAAGGAGAGTACAGGGCATTAACTATTTTGGGAAATATTATTTTAATGACCCCCCCTATTTACTGTCTTAATTTGTTGTTGTACTCCACAGCTTTTAGGACATGAGTTGCGCACATAATGATAGGCGTGCATATGTATGTATGTATGGAAATACATACATACATACATACAAGTAAAGTAAGCAGGAAAGAAGCCAAAAAGGAAGGAAAGTCAGTAAGCCAAAAGTAAAAGCACACTGAGGAGAAAAGCAGATGAGCGAGTGTTAAATAGAAAGATGAATGTAAGATATTTACCTGTATCTGGACTCCTCTGCCAGCTTTTTCTTCAGGACCCTTTTGATATCCTGATATCTTTTTTTACAATGTTGGACACTTCTCAGACAGACCCCGACAGTGTTCACATGGTCATTCCATGCTCTGTTTTTGACAGCTGTAGCTGTTTTGGCAGCATATTTGCCAATGATTCGGTCATAAACAGGCACAATTTTTTCAATCAGAGCCTCGTTCTCAAATTCCGAAAATTTGATATTTCTGAGCCTGCTCTCCTGTTTTTTTTCTTGCTTCGTTTGGGTGATGGGACGGGGGAAGTTCCTCACTTTCCACTTGACTTGCTCCCTCTGGCTGATATTCTCTATCTGTGCCCTCAATATCAGACACATCTGGGCTGCTGATGTAGCCAGGCCTCTCTCTCTCAGTGTCACTGCTGGAGACATGTGATGGGGCAGAAGTGGGAATACTTGCAGGTATTGGTTTGGTAAGTGTCCCTTCCTCTGCAGCTTTGGGGGTGTGGGTTAAATCTCTCACATAGAACCTGCTTGGTTCATGTAGGCTTTTCCTTTTTGGCCTCTGTTGGTGTTCTTCAGTGTGCCTATGCCTCCTCTCTGACTCCTGTGGCCGCAGCCTACCTTGGTGTTCCCTGTGTTTTGCCACCTTTTTCAGACTGCCACTGCTGGCTTCTAGAGATGTAGCGAACTGTTCGCCCGCGAACTAATTTGCGCGAACATCGGGCGTTCGCAAGTTCGCGAACTTTTCGCGTATGTTCGCAATTTCCATGGTGCTTAGTGCGAAAAAGCAAAAAACGCTGCGTATTTCTGCTAGAATAGCTTGTGTTTTTGCGCAACGCTGTGCCAACAAAGTATTTTTCAGAGAAATTTTTGCCCTTGATCCCCCTCCTGCATGTCACTGTCCAGGTCGTGGCACCCTTTAAACAACTTTAAAATCAGTTTTCTGTCCAGAAATGGCTTTTCTAGGTTTTAAAGTTCGCCTTCCCATTGAAGTCTATGGGGTTCGCAAAGTTCGCGAATATTCGCGCTTTTGGCGTAAGTTCGCGAACGCGTTCGTAAACTTTTTTTTTTAGGTTCGCTACATCCCTAATGGCTTCAACATTGCTCTCATCCCTCCTCTCCATCGCTTGGGTCGCCTTGTGTTGCTTGGGCAATTGCGCACCTGCACCTTCCGTGCTCTCTATACTCACAGCGCAACTGCACAAAATAGCACTAGTCATGTGGTATATGACGCGTTACGCTTAAGTGCAGAATTTTGCGTGTTAATATCACATGCGTAATATATTGCGCACGGCGGAAAATACCGTGCGAAAACGTTCACCGCGAGTTAAATAACGCAAACAGCATCGCTTCTTAATTATGACACGTGTCCTTTTAGTGAATCGAGCATTAAGTCGCAAAAAATAAGAAGCGATAACATTTTTAACACATGTTATAAATAGTGCTATAAATCGACCTTTAGTGAATCGGCCCCAATAAGTTTAACGTGCAACAATTCTTTTGACGCGGGCAACAATTTTTGGGAAGGCTAAATGCAGGCAATGAACTTTATTTGGCCAAATAAAAGGCCCAGAATCTCTCAGTCAGAGATGTACAAACCCCAGAAACACAGCGGATTGACATGCCCAAACTTCTTTCATTATTATAAAGCAAACATTCAAACCGGTATCTTCCTGCCCATTCAAAAAATTGGGGAGATATAGAAAAAGAATCAATATCACCGATATATTTACAAGATTTAAACAATAGGCCCATAATAACTTCATTCCCATCCCCACTCCTACATCTTTTAATTATGGGACAGTTAATCCCCGAATTGTAACTTGATGAGTAGATTAATAATGGTCTCACCATTCACAACTGTTTGATAAACAAGGATTTGTTAAAAGATTTAGAGCAGGAGAGTCTTCCAGATTTTAAAATAGCGGAAAATAGAACAGTTTGGGAGGGTGAATGTGATGGAGAAGGCTTTAGCATTGTCTTATTCTGGTGTCTATTTTCTCTCAAGCTCAAACCGTAGTTGTCACGATCAGGCCACTCTCAGACGTACGTGACACCGGGACGGGGAAACAAGGGGGTTACACTCAGTCACCTTACACACAGGTTAGACTAAATCAGGCACCCCCAAACACACCACCACCCCAAAAACTATTTGCTGCCACCACCTATCATTAACAGGTGATAGACATATGTCTATGAAGATTCTCATTCATCCAGGTCATGATACACAGTATCTAGAAGAATTAAGTCTAAAACAACTGAACTTTTCTGAGTTTTTCTTGAAAATGTTTCCCCACTCATCCGAGTGGCTTCTTCAGTTCAAATGACTGGTAGGGAATTCCCCAGTATTTAAACTCTTGATGGTAGTACAGTCACATTGGGGAGACAAAACAACCTCTCTGTAAGAGAATGGCCCAACACAGGTGGGCAAACTCCTCAGGACAAGACTCAGCGGTCTATCTACACCTCAAAGAAAAAGGTCACTCTTTTGAGGACAGTAACGTGCATATCTTGGACCGAGAGGACAGATGGTTTGAAAGAGGTGTGAAAGAGGCCATTTATGCCAACCTGGAAAAACCATCCCTGAACAGAGGAGGGGGCCTGCGACACCGCTTGGCATCAACATACAATGCCGCTTTGACATCCTTACCCCGGCGGTTTCACAACAATTCACACTTCCAGTCATGTACTTTGAAGGGTTAACACCTTTATCAATGAGAACCATGGTACCATTGTGATTGGATCATACCTTCTTACACCTGTCAGTTTCAGCTAACACCTAACTGAACAAGTTCAATGGAACCATTGTGATTGGATGTCTGTGACTGTACTACCATCAAGAGTTTAAATACAGGGGAATTCCCTACCAGTCATTTGAACTGAAGAAGCCACTCGGATGAGTGGTGAAACGTTTTCAAGAAAAAAACTCAGAAAAGTCCAGTTGTTTTAGACTTAATTCTTCTAGATAGGTGATAGACACCTAATCTGAATATTTCCTTGCTTCCTACAATAGGTACTATTTCCCAATACACAAATGTATCACACACTCTCACTGTAGTTAGGGTTAGCTTACACTAATTCAACAAGCACTCCAGCAGCCAAAGGGTTAAATTACAGTCAAACACACCCTCCTGCTAGCAGTCAACTAGTTAATTAGCACAGACAACTTTTCCTCTACACACAGACAAGAAGTTAATACATTTAGGCCCAAGCGTCATACAGTCTATGTGAGTTTATTTAGAGCAAATATCAAATATATAGTGTATAAAGTATCAGGTCAGTCTAGCTGCTGATTGGGTCCTACAGTGCTGAGTGCTGCCGGCATACCTGGAAAACCTGGGAAAGGAGGAAACAGGAAGTGGAATGGATGGGCGGGGCTAGTAAGGTTTTTGCAGAAATTTTAAATAAATCAGCCCAAAACTCAGCTTGTCTCAGCACATTCCTTCTATAGTTAAAAGTGTATAATGCACTGGCACATTCTTGTTTTTCTCACACTTGGTACCTGGAATACTAGGGTCTTATTTTATATTTTATATGTTCTACTTTTTTTTAGAGCCACTCGGTTATTTGTAGTATAGAAAGTGTGGGCACCAAACCAGCTTGGGAGTAATTCTGGATCTTGGTTACGTTAGTAAATTTATGAGACAATAAAAAACAATTTTAGCATTAAGCAGGTGACATTTCATAGACAATTTGTTTTCCTACTTAGTTACATAACTAGGGTTCTCTTGATAGTCAAGTTCACTGTGGATATTATGTAGTTTAGCAATAGCTTGTGGGATACTTGTGGCTTATGCTGTTTTCTCATTTATTCCATCAAACCAGTTGGATAATTGTCAATTTTAATTATAACTGGAAACAGGAAGGAGCTGTACTTTGTCTATGAGATGGTAGAAGGTGTGTGAACTTGAAAAGTTTTATCAACTCCAGGTAGAAAAAAAATGTTTGAGTTACTGGTGTTATTGTCTGAGGAAGGGAATTGTGTTGGATGTAGGAAGAGACACCAGAAGTGGGAAGAGAGACTGTCACTTTCTTTCCTTATTTACAGATCAGTTACGGAGCTACAGACCCTTCCCTCAGTGACAGAGTCACGTTCCCATACTTTTATCACTGTGGATATTATGTAGTTTAGCAATAGCCAAACCATCTGCTTGTGGGCAAATTGTGGATTATGCTGTTTTCTCATTTATTCCATCAAACCAGTGGGATAATTGTCAATTTTACTTATATTTGGAAACAGGAAGGAGCTGTTCTTTATCTATGAGATGGTAGAAGGTGTGTGAACTTAAGAAAGTTTTATCAATTCCAGGTAGAAAAAAAAAATTCTTAATGTTTGAGTTACTGGTGTTATTTTCTGAGGAAGGGAATTGTGTTGGATGTAGGAAGAGACACCGGGAGTGGGAAGAGAGACTGTCACTTTCTTTCCTTATTAACAGATCAGTTACGGAGCTACAGACCCTTCCCTCAGTGACAGAGTCACGTTCCCATACTTTTATCGGACAGTACAGAGTGATGAGGAGGAATATATTGCTTTGTGCAAACTACTGAATTATTTTGGCTGGAACTGGGTTGGGATTCTTAAATCTGATGATTACAGCGGGTACAGAGATCATCAACTGCTGATAAAATATCTCTCTAGAGAAGGCATCTGTGTTGCATTCACAATAAGTGTCTGGGAAAAACCTTCAATCGATGAATTGAAAAAGAAGATTAGTACATTTTATTCAGCCAGTGTCTTTATTATTTGTGGGGATGTAGCTATAAGCAATTTGCAATCATTTGCAAGTACCATATTGTACTCATTGAGAAGGAAGACATTTATATTTTTATCTAAATGGTTAAATCATGTAGATGTTTTGGATTCTTCTGTTTTGGAATTATTTCATGGGAGTTTGCTGTTCGTGCAGAAAAGAAGAAATGATCAATTTGTCTCCAGATTAAAAGAGTTCTCAGACAGTTACAAACCATCAAACTACCCAGAAGACATTTTGCTTGAAGACATCTGGTTGTTGAAATTTTTCTGTTTGTCAAAAGTTAAATCTAACAATGCACACCATAGATACATGTATTATCGTCGCCATAATTGCTCTGGAAAGGAAACACTTACAAATATTCCTTCTTATCTAAACCCTTATCACTCTGCCAGTCTGATGAATGCAGTGGAAATAATGTTTGTTGCACTGACTCATATGCAGAACTCCCTTCCCAAGCAAACTTCCCAGTACAGACACATGTATAACTACCAGGTAAGCCGGATTGTTTGTATTACTAGTAGTTAGTTATCCTTGCATCATGGGATTCTTACCTGATACACAAACCAACTCGCTCTTCTGGAGAAGAGAGGGAAATGTGTAGTTAACTTTAGGTACAATCTACTGATTTCAGAACTTTCTCCATAGGTCTCTTCTCTGATAGCTTGCATAGATGAAATCAGTGGTTCACCTTCCAGTTCTGCAAGTCCTAGTTTGTTCCAGTGTTCACACAAAAAAGTGCAAAAAACATAAGCACGGCAGTTAGCATATTTACATCTTTTGGATCTGGTAATAACTAATAATACAGAACTTATCTCAAGCAATATTGTGGGTGAGCATTTAGGGCACAGGGATCATAACATGGTCTCAAACAATTGTATAAAGCCCTGAGCTGATCTGATTGTTTGGCCCACCCCTCTTGCAGCCAGAAAATTTTCACATTTTGGGGCCGATTCACTAAAGGGCGTTAACGAATAACGCATGCTTTCGTTAATTGAGTACTGATTCATCAAAGTAATTTTGCATGAGTTACTACTCATATCACATGCGCAATAACCCCAATTATCGCAAATCGATATTTCCATCACATTGCAATAATTATCCAATAGAAATAATACTAACGCGTAATTCAAAAACATATTTGAAGCGTTAAACACATGAAATATTGTCATAATTAGTGCTAATATTAACACCTACTTGGAGTAGGCGTTACTCAAAAAACATTGTGGTTCATGAGCATTTGTGAAGACAACATGGAGTTTGCAGTCGGATTTTTGTTGGATTGGGAAGAAGAGGATTAAGTATGTGATCGCCCTAGAGTGATGCATCCTTGAGTTTTCATATAAATGACTGGAACACTGTCAAAAGAGATTTCTATTGTGTTAGTGGCATCCCCATTGTGTTAGGTGCCATAGATTGCACCCATGTGGCATTAAATCCCCCACTAGACAAAAAGCATATTTTCTGGAATTGCAAAAGTTACCATTCTCTCTATATCCAAATCATCTGTGATGCTAACATGAATATTACAAGTATTGTGTCAGGATTTCCAGGCTCCTCATGTGATTCTTACATTTTTGAAGCAGTCTGGACTATATGCTGGTTTTCAAACTAGAAAAAATACTTCATGGCTGGCTTTTAGGTAAGTATTTGTGTCATGTCTATCACAAGTTTCCTAGATTTGCTTTCTGTCTCCCACTGTGAAATCAGGCCCTGCCTGTCATAAGCATGGTTTTCAATTGCAAGCGGGCCCTCTTTTAACAGTGGGAGACTGAAAACAGCTACATGTAGTGTCAGCTATCAGTCTCACACTGTCACATCTGTTGCAAGTGGGCCCTCTTTTCATAGTGGGAGACTGGAAGCAGCTTATTTGATTTCAGAAACTTATTTCATCTTAATTTATTTCAGGAAATACTGGCTACCCGTGTTATCTGTGCCTAATGACTCCGATACACAGGCCACATACAAGGACTGAATCTGCTTTTAATGAAGCGCATGTCAGAGTGTGGTCTGTAATTGAGAGAACTTTTGGGGTTCTGAAAAGCCGCTTCAGATGCCTGGACAAGTCAGGAGGAAGCCTGATGTACAGCCCCAGTAAAGTGGCACAAATAGTAGTAGCCTGTGCTGTACTGCACAATATTGCCAACCGGCATGTCTTGCCTGGGTTTGTGGCTGATGACCTAGATGACCCAATTTATCCCATATATTGTGTACAAAGTGCAGATGAGTACGGGGAGAAATGCTAAACAATTACTTTGCATGTAAGTACCTACAATCTTTACTAGAATAAAAAAGAAACACAAAACAACATCTCAAAAAATACTTTTTATTTACAGTGAAAATAGTTTCCCACTTCCAAAAAAATGTTCATTTATTTTACTGAGCTCAGCAGTAGTGAGTGGCAATATGCAACATTTCTGCATTGACAGTAACTAGGATTCACTAACTGCTTATTGGTAGTGATGAGTGAATTTTTTCGCCAGGCATGGATTTGCCGCAAATTTGTGAAAATTCCGTGTAAAAAAATTTCATTGTGCATCAAACTGGGCATGGTCGCATCACAAAAGGGCACAGTCGCATTAAAAAAAATGCGTCCGACACAAAAAAATGCGGGCGACAAAACAGACGCGGGTGACAAAAAAATATTGCGCTACAAATGCGTTTCGATACTTTTTTGCAAAACTTTTTGCCGCTTTGCGAAGTTTCTGCCAAAGTGAAACAGGACAGATGCGCTCATCAATACTTATTGGTGCTAATAATGAAGTAATTAAAGGTGCAACAGCTAAGTTGAAAATAGCTGTATATGAAAACATAACTAGATCTTCTCCACTAAGGCTCATGTCTAGTGATGGGCAAAATGTTTCGCCAGGCATGGATTCCAAAAATTGTCGCAAAAATAGTTGCGGG